>NC_079195.1:156561602-156750571 GCF_029499605.1 Hyla sarda | reverse complement strand
CCAGCACTTGGCATCCCAAACTATGAACTACCATTTTATCTGTTTCTCTCTGAAACAAAAAGGGCCATACCTCTGGAGTCCTTGCACAAAAACATAGAGACAAATTGAGACCTTTGGGATACTACTCATGCAGACTTGGGGGGGGGGGGGGGTGAGGAAGAAAAACAAGCCAAAACAAAACGATGAAGACCTTGGTGACCTTGAGCACAATTGTTTAGAGGTTATAGAAATGGAGACATCACATTTACCAACGGTCCAAGAAACACCACTGGACAATGCAACATTTACTCTCTACAATGACGGGTCCAGATATGCTGATGCAAGTGGCAACTTCCACACAGGATACTCAGTAGTAAGCCCATTCGAAGTTCTGCGGGCAAGACCACTCCCTCCCAGTGTTTCAGGCACAAGAGGCGGAACTTATTGCCTTAGCTGAAGCCTGCCACATTTTGGAAGGACAAACCGCCAACATCTACACAGACTCCGCCTATGGGCATGGAGTGGCGCTGGACTTCGGAATGAAATGGGCCTTGAGGGGGTACATGACTGCAAAGGGAACCCCTATAAGAGAACTTTGAAGCTGTCAGGACCCTGATTCAAGCCTTAAAATTGCCTAAACAAGTGGCGATCAACAAAGTCATAGCGCACAGAAGATTGGACTCTGAGGAAGCCAAAAGGCAATTTCTTGGCAGACCAAGCTGCTGCAATACTGCCCCTTAATCGAGAGGAAGCAGGGGTATATGTGGTGACAAGGAAGCAGAATAAAGAATCAGAAGAGGAAAAATTAAAACCCTGGACTCAAGACACTGACAGTTCCAGACTCAAGCCTTGGACAAGGGGGAAAAGCCTTGGACAAGGGCCTATGGAGAAAAGCAAACAAGATTTGTCTTCCCCAAGCCTTTTACCCGAGGGTGACTCAATGGGCTCATGAGTCACCCACAGAGGAAAAAAATAAATAAATGACCACTTCTATCAATAAAATCTACCCTGCACCTGCAATATCTACACCAGTTGAACAATATGTCAAGGGATGTGACATTTGCAACACCTGTAATCCCGGAAGAACAGAAGTTACTCTTGGCCATTTCAGTCAGACAGACTTTTTTTTTTTGGGGGGGGGGGGGGGGGGGGGGGTGGGTCCCTGAGCTAGGATGTTACTACCCTCAGCAGCTTAGTGCAGGAAATGATAGTCTGGTAAAGTTTGTTGTTATCACACTGTGTGATGAGCTGAGTGTAACACATGCTGCAGTTTATTCTTCCATTTCAGATCCAGATGCTGAACCAGGAATTCACAATCTGCAGCCCGAGGAGTTCGTCCTCGTTAAGACACGTGAGGGGGCAGCTGGAACCTAGATTTGAAGGCCCTTACTAGGTTCTACTGACAACTCCCATCTCAGAGAAACTGGAAGGAAAATCAACATGGATACACGCCTCGCACTGCAAGAGGGTTCCTACACCATGTTCCTGAAAGGTATCCTTTTTTGTATATGCGGAGTGCAAACCCAGCAACCCAATCTGGCTCCACAACACTACCAAGGGTTGTATCCCACGTATTGGTATAACTCTACCAGTGCCCGGGTGGCTACCTTTGAATTTGACTACTGTGACATAAGACATTGTTTTGTTACCTTGGGACAATTCACTATGTATGGAGATGACAATTCAATATACATATGTGTGACGGATGACTACTGGGGGAACAAATGTGACTATTGGGGAGAAGTGGGATGGAACACAGGGACTGACTGGGACTATAGACCACAGAGTGCCAATAGAAGAAAAGACAATACCGGCAAGTCTCTACTCCAGAGAGTGACACTTACTAAAATCGGGCTTCTACAACGAAAATGGGAAATTTGCCCAAAGGGTTTTGTTCTGAATACAGCAAACTAAGTGGATCACAGAAACAAAGTTAGGTTTACTCCTTAGGTGACATCTATTGGATCTGTGGTGACCTGAAAATCCGAGCACGACTAAAGGGTGATTGGACAGGTAAATGTGCACTAGCTAAAGTTTTAATGCCTCTGCACATAATCCCAGATCAGGAGTAGGAGACCAAATTAGCTTAATCAGTTGATAGAGTAGGAGGAAGAGGGAGACCCCTGGAGGCAGTCTAGACCCAGGTGTACTTCGATGCTATTGGAGTCCCAAGGGGGGTACCTGATGATTTTAAAGCAAGAGACCAGGAAAAAGCAGGGTTTTAATAAATTATTCCTTGGATCACTGCCAGCAAAAAAATGTTGAATGGATAAACTACATATATTACAAGCAACAAAGGTTTGTAAATTATACAAGGGACTCCCTCAAAGGATTAGCTGAACATTTAGAACCCTCCTCTACCATGACCTTCCAGAATAGAATGGCCCTAGATATGATTTTGGCAAAGAAAGGACGGGTAGGTAAAATGATGGGCGAGACTTGTTGCACTTACATACCAGGTAACACTGGTCCAATAGGTACGGTTACAAAGGCCATAAAGAAACTAGAGGATTTGTCTGTAGAATTGAAGAAAAATTCAGGGATAAGTGACCCCTGGGATCAATATTTCTCATGGTTAGGAGACTGGAAAAAATGGATTCTCCAAATAGTATTATTGCAATGAAAACCACTAATGTGATAACTAACAATTGGATGTTGCATAGTCCCCTGTGTAAAGAAAACAACAACCTCCACTGTAGAGTCCGCAATTCCAACAGGAGCAATGTATGTGGATATTGAACCTACTATTTCAGCCTATCTGAACCTAATTGGTACATCAGACCCAAGCTGACCGAGAGATATGTAGGTGTAGGGCTAATATAGGAGTCTCAGGTGAAGGATCAGTCTGGGTACAAAGGGGATGGTTCACAAGGAGCCACTCGTCTCAAACCAGTAAAGCATCCCATACCAGTTTCTTTTTCCCACCTGAACCTGAGACTATTAGAAGGAGTATATTGTAGAGAAAGATTACGTCAAATTATGTTTTTTTTCTAGGGGGGAATTGACAGGGATGACCCTTATTTTGAATAAATATATTATAATTATATATATATTATATATTATATATTATATATTATATATTATATATTATATATTATATATTATATATATATATATATATATATATATATATATATATATATATATATATATATATATATATATAATATAATATAATATCTCTATCTCTACACATATACACACACACACACACACACACACACACACACACACAACTCCAGCAGGTGGAGCAGCACTCGAGTAATGATGATAGGGTGCAGAGCGGTGGTTGAATCCTGGCCACGGACTCCAAGATTATGCAGCAAATGGATACGCGGCAGCACTTCCAGATAGTGATTAATTAGTGGCTTTATTAATCACAAAGTGAATATGCGTATTCACTTTGTGATTAATAAAGCCACTAATTAATCACTAACTGGAAGTGCTGCCGTGTATCCATTTGCTATAATATAAATATAAACCAACAGCTGTCCAGGCATGCTGGGAGTTGTAGTTTTGCGACATCTGGAGGTCCGCAGGTTGAAGGCCACTGGTATATATATGTTGTATATGTATGGTTTGAGTGTATGTGTGATGTGTGTATGATGTCTGTGTATGTAGGATGTCTGTGTACGTGTGTATGTAATGTATGATGGGGAAGCAGCAGCGGGTGTATGTATGATGTGTCTGTATGTATAATATAGGGGGCAGTGGCCGGTGTATGTATATGTATGATGTGTCCATGTATGATGTGTGTGTTATGTATAATATAGGGGCAGTGGCCGGTGTATGTATGATGCGTCTATGTATGATGTGTGTGTTATGTATAATATAGGGGCAGTGGCCGGTGTATGTATGATGTGTATGCATGTATATACTGTATAATATAGGGGGCAGTGGCCGGTGTATGTATGATGTATGTATATACTGTATAATATAGGGGGCAGTGGCCGGTGCATGCATGTATGATGTATGTATATACTGTATAATATAGGGGCAGTGGCCAGTGTATGTATGATGTGTCTATGTATGTATATACTGTATAATATAGGGGCAGTGGTCGGTGTATGTATGATGTATGTATATACTGTATAATATAGGGGGCAGTGGCCAGTGTATGTATGATGTATATACTGTATAATATAGGGGCAGTGGCCGGTGTATGTATGTATGATGTAAGTATATACTGTATAATATAGGGGCAGTGGCCGGTGTATGTATGTATGATGTATGTATATACTGTATAATATAGGGGGCAGTGGACGGTGTATGTATGTATGTATGATGTGTCTATGTATACACTGTATAATATAGGGGGCAGTGGCCGGTGTATGTATGATGTGTCTATGTATGATGTATGTATATACTATATAATATAGGGGGCAGTGGCCGATGTTTGTATGCATGATGTGTCTCTGTATGATGTATGTATACACTGTATAATATAGGGGGCAGTGGCCAGAGTATGTATGTATGTATGATGTATGTATACTGTATAATATAGGGGGCAGTGGCCGGTGTATGTATGTATATACTGTATAATATAGGGGGCAGTGGCCAGTGTATGTATGATGTGTCTATGTATGTATATACTGTATAATATAGGGGCAGTGGTCGGTGTATGTATATGTGTAAGTATGATATGTGTATGCATGTATGTTTTGTACAGGGGCGGACTGACAAGTGCTGCTGCCAGTTGTGCTATCTAATTTTTTATTCTTAGTGGCTTCTGGTCACCCGCACTAAATTGCACCCCCAGAATCCCGCCCCCTTCATACTCACCCGCCGAGAGCCCCACGGATGCACGCAAACACGCCCCAACCAAAACTACAACTCCCAGCATGTTGCACTGTAACCTAAACTGTGGAACTATAAAGTGTAACATGCTGGGAGTTGTAGTTTTGGTTCGGGTCAGCTGCAGAGCCATAGGCTGCATCAGGGCATGCTGGGTGTTATGGTTACTAACTGCAATTCCCAGTATTCCTTGACACAAACTATGGCTCTGCAGCCGACACAAACCAAAACGACAACTCCCAGCACGTTACACAATAACCTTAACTGTATACTACACAGTGCAACATGCTGCAACACCCACACAACCATAGGCTGTATCAGGGCATGCTGGGAGTTGTAGTTATCTACTAACTAAATGCAACTTCCAGCATTTACTGACACAAATTAGAGTAAATAAAATGCAGCACACAAACTGGAGAAGCAGAACACCCCCCCCCCCCATAACACAGCGGCGTTCACTGTTATCCAATCAAAATACTCCATATATAAGTCCCTATGAGGACTGAAAAAGTGATTAAAATATTTTAAGAAGTGCGTATATATGTGAATAAGCCCCTTTCCTAATACAAATTCTGATAAATGGTTCCGATAAAAACTACAGATCCCGGCACAAGATTACCCTCATCCCTGTATATGGAAAAATTGGAGTTATAGGGGTCAGATTGGGGGGGGGGGGGGGGGTAGTGGTCTTGCCTCGGGTGTAAAAGGAGCTACAGCTCTCTCGCCGCTAATAGCCTGGCATGCTGCGATCACCGTGGCCGCTATTAAGCCATTAGATCACTGCTGTCTAAGTTGACAGCAGTGTCTAAAGGGATCTTATAACCATCCCTGGTGGTCTAGTGGGGTGGATCGTACTATTTTGGTTGAAATTATTTTAGCTACCAGGACAAGTGGATTTTCTTGAGGGACAAGTAGATTGTGTTCCGCTTTAGTCCCTTGGACAAGTAGTTTTTTTTTCAAATTTCCACACCCCTGCAGTGCAACCCAAAATCCATTGGTAATCCTCAAATTCACGCACAATCAAGTCACCCAGTGCCAGAGGCAGTAAAACAACCCCAAAACATTGAACCTCCACCAGATTTCACTGTAGGAACTGTGTTCTTTCCTTTGTAGGCCTTCTTCCGTTTTCAGTAAACAGTAGAGCGATATGCTTTACAAAAAGCTCTATCTTGGTCTCATCTGTCCACAAGACATTTTCCCAGAAGGATTTTGGCAAAGTGTAGTCTTGCTTTTTTATGCTTCTGTGTCAGCTGTGGGGTCCTCCTGGGTCTCCTGCCATAGAGTTTCATTTCATTTAAATGTCAACGGATCATTCATGCTGACACCGATGCTCGCTGAGCATGCAGGACAGCTTGAATATCTTTGGAACTTGTTTGGGGCTGCTTATCCACCATCTGGACTATCCTGTGTTGACACCTTTCATAAATTTTTCTCTTCCGTCCACGCCCAGGGAGATTAGCTACAGTGCCATGGGTTGCAAACTTCTTGATAATGTTGCACACTGTGGACAAAGGCAAATCTAGATCTCTGGAGATAGACTTATAACCTTGAGATTATTGATATTTTTCCACAATTTTGGTTCTCAAGTCCTCAGACAGTTCTCTTCTCCTCTTTCTGTTGTCCCTGCTTAGGACAATGCAAAGACTAAGTGAACTTCTCTCCTTTTCATCTGCTTTTAGGTGTGATTTTTATATTGCCCACACCTGTTACTGGCCCCAGGTGAGTTTAAAGGAGCATCACATGCTGGAAACAATCCTATTTTTTCCACAATTTTGAAAGGGTGCCAGTCATTTTGTCCAGCACATTTTTGGAGTTTGGTGTGACATTACATCCAATTTACTTTTTTTTCCCCCCTCCTTTTTTGGTTTAGTTCCAATACACACAAAGGGAATAACCATGTGTATAGCAAAACATGTGTTTCTTCATTTTCTAGAAAGATTTCAGGGGTGCCAACATTTACAGCCATAACTGTATGGGTTATTTACATACTCTGCAGATATTGGGTTAAAAATCCTGATGGGCCTTTTCTCCTTTTAACCCTTGTAGCTCCAAATTTTTAATTTTTACAACAATAGTTGAAAAAAATGAAGATTTAGACTGCTCACCTCCACTTTGCTGCTATTCCTGTGAAACACTTAAAGAGTTACAGGGATGTGGAAATCCCATCGCCCGATGCCCGGGACATGCAGATCTGAGCGCTAGGCACGTGAATTTTTCATGCATTTAGCCCTGCTTCGAGCAATCAGAGCCAGACCTTCAGCCCCCCTACAAGTACAGCTGTGCTCAGGGTGTATGGAGCAGGATGTATTACCCGAGCCCACTCCGTATCCGGTTGTAGCTGGGGGCTGCCGCCAATAGCCGGCATGCGGCGATCGGCGCAATGGCTATTAATCCTTTAGATCGTCGCTGTCAAAGTTGACTCCGGCATCTAAAAAGGACCTTTCAACCATCCCTGGTGATCTACTGTGGAGGTAGCCTGAGGTCTTACCTCTTCATCCAATGCTGCCATGGATCTGATTTTGATTGAGCCTGCATGGAGCAGGCTCAACCAAATGAGCACAAATCACACAGATCAATTGAGTTCAATAGAACTGCATTGATCTATATGAGGAATAACGATTCCCTCTTAAAGTCCCCTCAGAGGAACAATACAGTGTTTATTAAAAAACCTGCATACATAAACCCCTTCCATATTAAAAGTTCAAATCGCCACACACACACAATTTTCCCCATCTTAAAAAATAAATAAATAAATAAATAAAAAACACACAACATGTAAACATAGTTACATAGTTAGTACGGTCGAAAAAAGACATATGTCCATCAAGTTCAACCAGGCAATTAAGGGGTAGGGGTGTGGCACGATATTGGGGAAGGGATGGGATTTTATATTTCTTCATAAGCATTAATGTTATTTTGTTCCAGGAATGTATCTAATCCTGTTTTAAAGCTGTTAATTTTTCCTGCTGTGACCAGTTCCTGAGGTAGACTGTTCCATAAATTCACAGTTCTCATGGTAAAGAAGGCGTGTCGCCCCTTGAGACTAAACTTTTTCTTCTCCAGACGGAGGGAGTGCCCCCTCGTCCTTTGGGGGGGGGTTTAA
This sequence comes from Hyla sarda, assembly GCF_029499605.1. NCBI lineage: Eukaryota > Metazoa > Chordata > Amphibia > Anura > Hylidae > Hyla > Hyla sarda. Next base: position 156,742,695 of record NC_079195.1, on the reverse strand, counting down.
CCTGGAACAGTTTTTCTCCATATTTTTTGTATGGGCCATTAAAGGACAAGTCTCACAGTAAACAATTGTTCAGCTTTTAGTGCAGAAGGTAAAGTTATATAGGTTTGTAAATCACTTCCATTACCAGTGCTGCTTAGAAACAAGCTTTTTCTGCATTCTTCTGTCTGACAGGAAATTCAGCTGTTCAAGGTTTTCATGACTTTCGACCCCCTATTCAGGCTGTTATCAGCAGCATCCAGGGGCCGTGACGTGACAATTACCCAGAAAACCCGTGCTGCAGAGAGCTCCCTGAGCTCGGTCTTAGCCCCTCCCATCTGATGAATATTCACACTGTCCTCCCTCTGTTCTGCAGTGATTGGCTGAGCAGCACTGCCTATATGCCGGCTGATTCAGATCATAGTTCTCTCCCCTCTCCTTGCTAATGTTTTTACACTGATAACGGAGGAGAGGGGGGAGGGGAGGGAGCTGCCAGCGTAGGGCTGTCACACTGAGAATGGAGGGGAGGGAGAGTAGAGTTGTCACACTGAGCACTGGGGAGAGAGGAGTGCAGGGCAGAGGAGGGGGGAAGTGATTGTGCCACTGTAAAGCTGTTTCATTGAGAGGAGGAGGGGGAGGGAGTGATTTTACAGTGTAAAACTGCAGCTTCAACTCCAGGGCCCCTCTCTCTGAGCACTGAGATTAGTTTGTTTCCTCGTGGCCACCCTGCTGTATAGGGCTATGATTGGAGCTCAGTGTTATGTGGGAGTGACTAACAAGTTAGGGGTGGTAACAAGCTCTCTGCTCAGGCAGCTGAGAGCAGGAAATGTGAGTAGTGCATGCAGGGAAATGTAGTCTTTGAGATCACAGGCATAGCCACCATAACCAGGAAGTAACTGGAATTTATGAGCTTAATAGCCGGTGAATGGGGGCCGGAAAAAAAAATGACAAACATGTCAGAGAGGTGGTAGGTGAATATACTATGGAATGGCTAGGTATTTTTTTTCTTTGCTGCATGGGATATCTTCTTTAATATACTTATATACGTTTATCATATCCCCCCTTAAACGTCTCTTCTCAAGACTTAACAATTGTAGCTCCTTTAATCGCTCCTCATAGCTAAGATGTTCCATGCCCCATATTAGTTTGTCGCGCGTCTCTGCACCCTTTCCAGCTCCACAGTGTCCCTTTTATGTACAGGCGACCAAAACTGAACAGCATATTCCAGGTGAGGCCGTACCAATGCTTTATAAAGGGGGAGTATTATGTCCCTGTCCCTTGAGTCCATGCCTCTTTTGATACATGACTCCTGCCGGCTTTGGAAGCAGCAGCCTGACATTGTATGCTATTCTGTAGTCTGTGATCTACAAGTACACCCAGATCCTTCTCTACCAGTGACTCTGCCAGTTTAATCCCCCCTAAGACATACGACGCATGCAGGTTATTAGTACCCAGATGCATAACTTTACATTTATCCACATTGAACCTCATTAATACATAACTGTATAAGGGCATGTGTTATTGTCCTAACTATTAAAAAACATTATATATATGCCATATGGTCAATGGCATTAAAGTAAAACCATACGAAACCCCAGAAATGAGTTTTATTTTTCTATCATATAAAAAAATAAAAAAATATAAATAAATTAAGTAAAGAGCGATCAAAGAGTCAGATCAATACCAAAATGTTACCGATACAAACAGATTACGGCACATAAAATGAGCCCTTATACAGCCAAGTATACGCACAAATAAACCCCCCCACAAATTAGCATCATTGCATTTTTTTACTTTTCAATTTTATCTCACAAATACCGTATTTAATCGGCGTATAACACGCACTTTTTAGGCTAAAATTTTTTTAGCCTAAAGTCTACCTGCGTGTTATACGCCGATAAGCCGCTGCAGTTTAATGATTTAAAGCAGGCGCTTTAAATCAATTAACTGCAGCGGCTTTGCAGGTGCAGAGACCGCCAACGCTGCCGGCTTCTCTGCCCCTGCCTGTCCTGGGGTTTAGAGCCCTGCTGCCGGCCCTTCCCTCCCCCTGGCTATCTGTGCCGCTGCCCCGTTGCCTCCCCCATCCCTGGTTGTATAATTACCTGTTGCCGGGGTCGGGTCCGCGCTGCTTCAGGCCTCCGGTGTGCGTCCCCTGCGTAGTTGCTATGCGCTGCGAGACGCAATGACGTCACTCGTCATTGCGCCGTGCAGTGCATAGCAACGACGCATACCGGAGGCCTGAAGCAGCGCGGACCCGACCCCAGCAACAGGTAATTATACAACTGGGGATGGGGGAGGCAACGGGGCAGCGGTGCCGGCAATGGGTGCCGCTGCCGCTGCCCCTTCTCTCCCCCTGGCTATCGGCGCTGCCCCATTGCCGGCGCCGCTTCTCTCCCCCTGGCTATCGGCGCCGGCAATGGGGCGCCGGCACAGATAGTCAGGGGAAGAGAACGGGCAGCGGCGCAGATAGCCAGCGGAAGAGAAGCGGCGGCAGCAGGGCTCTAGACCCCAGGAAAGGCAGGGGGAGAGAAGCGGGCAGCTTTCCTGCGGCCCATAGACTGGTTTGAGTGGCATTGGGGCCGCTCTGCCAGTGGGTCGTTCCCCCTGTGGGCACTGGTGTTGCGGCGGTTGTGGTCGCCGCCCAGTGCTATGCCATTTTAGGCTAGGGACGTTAGGGACCCACTCTAAATAGATGGCCTTGACGTGGTGAGTGGGCTTGTACTTTTTGATCAAAAATGTATACTAACAACCTGTTAGTTTTTGATATTATGCTGAGAAGCAATCAGATCATTATACAAGATTGTAGATGTGCACCATGTCTGTTTTCTACCCGAATTTTCCTGGGGGTGTAATCGGGGTATACGCATGCACACACACGCACCCTCATTTTACCAAGGATATTTGGGTAAAATGAGGGTGCGTGTTATAGGCCGGTGCGTGGTATACCCCGATAAATACGGTATATATTTTTTTGTTTCAGAGCATATGTTATGGAAAAATGAAAAGTGCCATTTCAAGGACATGCGGTCCTTCACCGTGATCTGTAGTTTTCATCTGTACCATTTTTGTTTTGTTGGGAGTTTTTGATCGCGCCGGTACCACGTTTATTTTTTATTACATTATTATTATTTTTTTTAAATGGGAAAGGGGGGTGATGCAAACTTTTATTAGGGAAGTGGTTAATTCATTTTTATTAACTTCTATTTAGCCCCATAGTGGGCTATTACATGCAATCTTGCGACTGCATATACTGTTCAATACTGAGCTTTGGCTCAGCATTGCGCTGTGTTATCAGTGCTCTGCAGTTCTAGCCTGCCATGGCTGGCTGGCGCTTCAGAGGACGGATTGGTCAGTAAGGAGGCAGGTAAGGGTCCTCCCACTCAGCTGATTGAGACCCATGATTTCAACGCGAATGTCCCAATTAGCTCCACTGACCTAATGGCAGTTAACTCCTTAACTCTCGCATTTAGACTCTGATCAATTTTGATTGTGGTGTCTAAAGGGCTAATGCCGGCATCAGCCCGATCGGTGTTGCTCAGCATTAACAGTGGGTTCTGGCTGCTCTTAAGCGCGTTTCAAACTGCATGAGCAGAACCAGGTCATACAGGTACGCCCTTGGTCTTTAAGTACCAGGACACAAGGGTGTACCTGTACGCACTTAGCTGCTGGGGACATTGCTCCTAACCCTGGCCCACCTTTCACGAATTTTTGCTCTACACTACCTGCCTCTTGCGGAACCATTACAAACTTTAACTGCGCTCTCCTAAACTCTCGATCGGTGTGCAATAAGCTCACCCAGATTCATGACTTATTTCTCACCAATTCTCTTAATCCGCTGGCTCTCACAGAAACATGGATACAACCTTCTGACACTGCTTCTTTCACTGCTTTATCTTATGGTGATCTTCACTTTTCCCATACCCCTAGATCTGACACCAGGCATAGTGGAGGAGTTGGGGTGCTTCTAGCCCCACAATGCACTTTTCAAGTCATCCCCCCATTACCCTCACTCACATTTCCCTCTTTTGAGGTCCACACCCTTAGGCTCTTCCGCCCATTGTCTCTCAGAGTGGCGGTCATCTATCGTCCTCCTGGTTCTCCCCAAATGTTCCTGGATCATTTTGCCACCTGGCTCCCTCACTTTCTTTCCTCAGAAAAACCTACACTCATCATGGGTGATTTTAATATCCCCATTGATACCCCAATCTCCTCTTCTGCCTCTCGGCTTCTGTCTCTAACCTCCTCCTTTACCCTTTCACAGCTTACTGACTCTCCCACAAACAAGGATGGGAATACACTGGACTTTATCTTCTCTAGACTTTGCTCTGTTTCTAAATTCACTAATTCTCCTTTTGAGCTCTCTGACCACAACCTTCTCTCTTTCTCTATCAGTAACTCCTATCCTCTTCCGGACACTCCAACCTTGTACACTTACAGAAACCTGCGTGCCATAAACACTAGTCAATTTATAGACATTCTACAATCTTCACTATCACCAATCTCTTCTCTCTACTGCCCTAATCTAGCAGCCAAACATTACCATGACACCCTGGATCAAATGGCACCCTCTAAAACACGAACCTCCCGACACAGACGGCAGCAACCCTGGCACACGCCAACAACCCACTTTCTCAGTCGATGCTCTAGGTGTGCTGAACGTCTGTGGAGGAAAACTAAGACTTCTTCAGACTATCTGCACTATAAATTCATGCCTAAATCCTATTACTCCGCTCTTCATCTCGCCAAACAGACAGAGAGGAGATGAGGGAGGTAAAATATGTTTAACAACCGAAAACACCTTTTTGACACGTTCAACTCTCTCCTTCGGCCTAAAAGTACAGACCCCAATCACTGATCTCTGTGCTGAAGACCTGGCCAAATACTTCAAAACTAAAATCGATGACATTCGTGATGAAATACTCTCCCAGTCCCCTAAAAGTTCTGATCCAATTCCCAGCCACGTCTCCTCTTCATCACTCAGCTTTTGAGCCTGTAACGGAGGATGAGGTTTCCAGGCTCCTCTCCTCCGCCCGCCCCACTACCTGCTCTAGTGACCCCATGCCTTCACACCTCATTCAGTCTCTCTCTCCTGCTATCAGCTGTCACCTAACTAAAATCTTTAACCTCTCCCTCTCTTCTGGGGTCTTTCCCCCCTCCATCAAACACTATCATAACCCCAGTATTAAAAAAAACATCTCTGGACCCGTCCTGTGCAGCCAACTATCGACCCGTCTCAAATCTCCTCTTTATCTCCAAACTCCTGGAACGCCTGGTCTACTCCCGCCTTATCCGCTAGCACTCCGAGAACTCTCTCCTTGACCCCTTACAGTCTGATTTCCGCTCCCTTCACTCCACAGAAACGGCCCTAACCAAAGTCACTAACAAACTTCTGATGGCCAAATCAAATGGCAGTTTCTCTTTTCTGATTCTCTTGGACCTGTCTGCTGCTTTTAACACTGTGGATCAACAAATCCTCCTCAGTAGTCTCCGCTCCATCGGTCTCAAGGACTCTGCACTCGCCTGGTTTTCCTCCTATCTCTGGCCGCTTCTTTAGCGTCTCATTTTCTGGCTCTACTTCTTCTCCTCTTCCCCTGTCGGGGTTCACCAGGGATCGGTCCTGGGTCCTCTACTCTTTTCACTCTACACATCCCCCATTGGAAAAACAATCAGTAGATTTGGTTTCCAGTACCACCTCTACGCTGATGGCACCCAACTCTATACCTCCTCCGCCAACATCACCCCTGCACTCCTACAGAATACCAGTGACTGTCTCTCTGCCGTCTCAGACATCAGGTCCTCTTTATAGCTGAAACTAAGTCTTTCTAAAACAAAACTTCTTGTTTTTTCTCCATCAACTGATACTGTACCTAACCCTGACATTTCCATCTCGGTATGTGGTACTACCATAACTCTCGGGCAGCAGGCTCGCTGTCTTGGAGTTATACTTTACTCTGATCTGTCTTTCACTCCCCATATTCAGTCTTTCACGTTCTTGTCACCTGCATCTCAAAAACATTTCAAGAATCCGCCCGTTTCTCACTACTGAAACTGCTAAAACTCTCATTATTGCTTTGATTCACTCCCGCCTCCACTACTGTAACTCTTTACTAATAGGCCTTCCTTTCTCCAAACTCCTCTCCAGTCCAGTCCATCCTTAATGCCGCAGCCAGACTCATCTTCCTCTCCAGCCGCTACACAGACGCCTCCTCCCTGTGCCAGTCACTACACTGGTTACCAATTCAGTCCAGAATACAGTACAAAATCCTCAGTCTCACACACAAAGCTCTCCACAATGCTGCACCTCCCTACATCTCCTCTCCCATCTCAGTCTACCATCCTACACGTTCTCTCCACTGTGGAATCTGTAGGCGCTATATAAACAGTCCTCAGCTGGTTAAGGGGTTAAAGTATTTTTCAGTCTACCTATTAAGTTTCTGTTAAGAGAGACCTTAGATACTATTTTGTGTACCAGGACAAGTGGATTGTCATGAGGGACAAGTAGCTTGTCCACTCTTTAGTCCCTGGGATCAGTTCTTAAGGAGTTAAATTGTTTCTCATGGTGCTGCTGATAATCTGCACTGCTTGGGATAGACAGGGATTGAATCAGTCTTCTTTCCCCTCTGGCAGCAGACAATATAGCGTTTTTTACTTTCCCTTGCAGAAGCAATCTTTTCAGTTGCAACCTCCTTCCTAGAAATGCAGGGCACTCTTTCTACTGGCTGTTCTGCAGTGAACAGAGGGGGAGAATCCGTATACAGAAAACTGGCTGTGTGGAGAGTGACTGAGCATGCACGTCATCCACTACTTAGTGCTTTGGGTGGACCTGCACATAGGTATTCACCACGAACACCAGACGGTGCTTATTTTTTTTTGAAATAGCAGTCATGACTTTCAAATGGATCTTAAAGGATGTCTATGAGGAGTGTTAAGTCACTTCAAGCTATGTCCTATGTGCCAGGGGTTTAGCAGAAAATGCATTTGTACTATCCTTGTGCTCATTTACTTCCAAAATAAATGAGAGGATAGTACACCTTACTTTTCTGGGCATGCATTATTCTGTCATTCTCCCAGCACATAGAAAGAAGCTGAAGCAGACACAGCATGGTTTGGGAAGCATTGATGAAGCCTGGAGGGCATGTTTTGGAGACTGGACTGTCAATCTTCCATTTAACATTAATGCCAAAATGACTCCTAACTGGTAATTTCCATACCATTTGCACAGTTTTTATAGGTTGTGCCACTTTTGCAAATACATACAGAGGCATCTTTGGAAACATAGGCAATAAGAGAAGTTCAGTTAACACTTCCAACAAACAAGTGGCAACCCATAGATTTAATGGAATAAAAATGACTGGCACACCGGTGAGTTTCAACATACAATTTGATGTCTGTCCTTTCTATTGCACTGGAAACATAGGCATGTTATGGCATAATCACTTTTTTTATTTCGACAATTAAGCAATATTAAATAAATAGAAGATGAATGTCATAACCCAAATTCATCATGTTATTCTTAGAGTCATGTGACTTATTTTCCAGAGTTTACCTCTCCAGTCACGTCTCTCTACAGATAATTGTCATGGCATGGTTTATAATTACCAGAATTCCTCACCTCTCCAGTTAGAAGGCAGATTATCTCCAGGGTTATTTTTAATATACTCTCAGCCATGAGACTCTTGTCTTGGTCCATCATGAAGTATGTAAAAGTCTTGTCTCAAACAGTAAAAGTTGAGTAGAAGGTCCCACTACAAATATAGACAGAAACTAGAATGCATGTTATCAGCATGATAATATTGTTTATTATACCATGACATCAATATATTCAGTGATTGGTCACAAAATGCAAACATACATACTACATTGGGGCCAAAAAAAAGTATTTAGTCAGCCATAAATTGTGCAAGTTCTCCCACTTAAAAAAAGAGGAGAGAGGCCTGCAATTGTCATCATAGGTATACCTCAACTATTAGTGACAGAAAAAAATTAAATAAAAATCCATAATAATCACATTGTCTGATTTTAACCCCTTAAGGACAGACCCACTTTTTACCTTAACCCCCTTACTCCGCCCCTGGCATCTTATCCCCTATACAAAGGATAGGAGATAAGATGTTAGATTGCCGGAGCAGCGTGACGTCATGACTCTGACCCTCATGACATCACAGCCCGTCCCCTTAATGCAAGTCTATGGCAGGGGGCGTGACGACCCCCACTCCCCCTCCTATAGACTTGTATTGACGGGGGGGGGGGTGCCGTGACGTCACGAGGGGCAGAGCCGTGACATAACGATGCTCCGGCCCCTGTATTGCCCGTCATTACGTACAGAGCAAGCTCGCTCTGCGCAGTGATGATAGCGGGGTGCTGCAGCAGCGATCCCCGGGGTCCCCAGCAGCAGGACCCCGGCGATCTGACATCTTATCCCCTATCCTTTGGATAGGGGATAAGATGTCTAGGGGCGGAGTACCCCTTTAAGGACGCAGCCCTTTTTTTTTCACCGTAAGGACTGAGCACTTTTTCGCAATTCTGACCACTGTAGCTTTATGCATTAATAACTCGAAAATGCTTTTACCGAATAGTCTGATTCTGAGATAGCTTTTTTGTGACATATTCTACTTTATTTTGGTTGCAAATTTTCGGCGTTACTTGCATCCTTTTTTGGTGAAAAATCCCAAAATGTCATGAAAATTTTGAAAATTTAGCATTTATCTAGCTTTGACAAATACATTTTTATTCACAAATACAATATGTCCACTTTATGATGGCATCATAAAATGGACATATTTTTACTTTTTGAAAAAATTAGAGGGCTTCAAAGTAGAGGAGCAATGTAAACAAATTTCATGAAAATTGCTAAATCTGAAGGGATAGATGTTACAGAACTACAACTCCCAGCATGCCTGGGCAGTCTAGGCATGCTGAGAGTTGTAGTTTGGCAACATCTGGAGGACTTCCGTTTGGGCACCACAGTAACAGTGGTCTCCAAACTGTGACCCTCCAGATGTTGCAAAACTACAACTCCCAGCATGCCCCGACAACCTTTGGCTGTCTGGGCATGCTGGGAGTTGCAGTTTGGCACCCACTAGGAAGGGCAGCAGTAAATCTCGCTTGGCGTCCTGAAGAGGTTAATGACCAGGCTTTTTTATTTGACATGTCTCATTAAATGGCAACTTTAGAATGCTTTTTCTGAGCGGAGCGATTCTGAGATAGTTTTTTCGTGACCTATTGTACTTTATATAAGGGGGTGCATTTTTGTTGATACATGCAGCATTTTTTGTGAATAACTCCAAAATATTGTAAAAAACTGGAAAATTTTTGTGTTTTTTATATGGTGTACACGGGTAAAAGTGATGTTCTATTTATTCTGTGGGTCAGTACGATTATGACGATACCCATTTTATACAGCTTCCTATGTTTTTTCCTTTTCTGAGCAAAATTATTTTTCTTCCAACAGCTGTAACTTATTTTTCGTCAGACGCCATTGAGTAAAGGCTTATTTTTTGCGGGATGAACTGTACTTTTATTGGTATAATTTTAGCGATAAGTGCTACCTTTTTGCACTTCACAAGTTTTTCACACACTGTTGCTGGTATTTGCTGGCCCATTCCTCCATGCAGATCTCTAGAGCAGTGATGTATTGGGGCTGTCGCTGGGCATTAAGAACTTTCAACTCCCTCCAAATGTTCTCTAGATTTGGAGACTGGCAAGGCCACTCCAGGACCTTGAAATGCTTCTTACAAAGCCACTCCTTCGTTGCCCGGGCAGTGTGTTTGGGATCATTGTCATGCTGAAAGACCCAGCCATCTTCAATGCCCTTGCTGATAAAAGGAGGTTTTCACTCAAAACCTCACGATACATGACCCAATTCATTCTTTCCTTTACACGGATCAGTTGTCCTGGTCCCTTAGCAGAAAAACAGCCCAAAAGCATGATGTTTCCACCCCCATGCTTAACAGTAGCTATGGTGTTCTTTGGGTGCAACTCAGCATTCTTCCTCCTCTAAACACAAGTTTTTACCCAAAAAGTTCTACTTTGGTTACCACTGACCATATGACATTCCCCTCAATACACTTCTGGATCATCCTCCAAATGCGCTCTAGCAAACTTCAGACAGGCCCGGACATGTACTGGCTTAAGCAGGGAGACAAGTCTGGCACTGCATGATTTGAGTCCCTGGCGGCGTAGTGAGTTACTGATGGTAGCCTTTGTTACTTTGGTCCAAGCTCTCTGCAGGTCATTCATTAGGTCCCCCCAGGTGGTTCAGGGATTTTTGCTTACCGTTCTTGTGATCATTTTGACACCACGGGGTAAGTACTTGGTTGGAGCCCCAGATTGAGGGAGATTATCAGTGGTATTGTAGGTCTTCCATTGTCTAATAATTGTCTGTGAGAGCCAGAAATATTGCTTGTTTGTAGGTGACCAAATACACTGCTCAAAAAAAAAATAAAGGGAACACTTAACCCCTTCATGACCCAGCTAGTTTTGGCCTACATGACCCAGTCCGTTTTTTCAAATCTGACATGGGTCTCTAAGTGGTAATAACTTTGAACTGCTTTTACCTGGCAAAGTGATTAAGAGAGGTTTTTGAGACAAATTGTACTTTATATTAGTGGTAAATTTTTGTTGATACATGAAGCGATTGTGAAAAACTCAAATATATTTTCAATTTTTCACAATATATTTTAATATCTCTATGTTTGAAACTCTACTTGTAAGAGAAAGTCATGCCAAATAAATATTGTCATTAATTCCTTCGACAACGTGTCTACTTAGCTGGCATCATTTGTTAGACATTCCTTAAAGCGTACCTGTTGCCAAAAAAACTTGTTACTAATACATTGATTAACAAAATATCAACTTTCTAATTACATATGATTAACAAAAATGTATCATTTAATTTATTTTTTTATTTAATAATATATATATATATATATATATATATATATATATATATATATATATATATATATATATATATATTTTTTTTTTTTCCCCCTTTTAAAAACGACCACTAGGGGGTCTCCCTACATGTCCCGGCGCATAGAGTTCGGACTCATGCCGGCCTGGCAGCATGAGTCCGAAATCTCAGTGAAGCCGGACACTGAAGAGCACAGTGCAGCCCCCCTGCCTGGCAATCAGACAGGCAGGAGCGAGCGCTGTGCCTGCAGCACAGGTGCTCCGGACATGGCCAGCCACTTCATCTGGCCAAATGTCAGTGTAGCGCAGGGCAGCACAGAAGAGGATCGGGTCTTGTGCACTCTGTGTCCCGAAGCAGTCATTCATTGTCCCGTAGTGGCAAGGCAGCACGATGGGACACAGAGCACATCAGTCCCAACGTGCTGCCGCGCTACTACGGGACAATGAAGGACTGCTTCGGGACACAGAGTGTACAAGTCCCGCAATGCTGCTGCGCTCACTCACCTTGCCGGGGATATCTATTACACTCTGAGGTTGAAGAGGGAGAAGGGCGGAAGTGCGGACTGACAGGCTTCAGATGACGTCAAGCCTGCCAGTCCACGCCCCCTTCCTCCCTCGCTCACGGCAGGAGCCTGAGCAGCCACAGGTGATCTAAAAAAAAGGTATTTATATGGGGTTTTGGGTAAAAATAGACAGGGATAGAGTCAGCAAGAGTCAGGGACAGATTGGGGGAGGGATTAGGGACAGCTTAGTTGATGATAGGTACTCTAACGTTTTTACGACATTAGAAGGCTTATATTATTATGAGCATTTTTTAAATTTTCTACAAAAGTTTAAAATCCCATTTTTTGGGGGGGGGGGGACAATAACGGATTGGCCGATATTATCGACAGATATTCACGATTTTGAAAGTTATCGGTATCTAACCTGACGATATTGCGTCCAGCGCCGCTCCGCACGGCAAAACAAGGATCAATTGATCCCCCCCCTCCCCCCCGAGATTGTTGCCCCTCCCTGACAGCATGGTGGAGCGGGAGCTGTCAGCTGTCCCACTCCACCACCCCCTCACCTTTCTCACACACTGCTCCATTCCTGCAGTGGGAGTAAGGGCCGCGGGGATGCCATCCACGGCAGGACAGCACGATGACATCACATCATCGCGCTGGTGCCCGGAGATCACGTCCCTGCGGCTCTCACTCCCACTGCAAGAACGGAGCAGCGTCTGAGAAAGGTGACGGAGAGCTGCTATGGTACAGGGGAATTATGCAGAACTTGCAAAGAAAATAGAAAATTATAAAGTGAGGGGCATTATATGTGGGGGGCGGCAATATGGGGGGCACACACACACACACACACACACACGACAGCCCCCCCCCCTCAGCATGTGCCCATATAATGCACAGAATATCTGTATATATATTATCGGCCTGAAATTTCACAGGTTATCGGTATCGATCTTAAAAAAAAAAAATTATATAGGCGATACAGATATTCTGCGGAGGTTAGGGCCGATAACTTATACCGATATTTCGGCCATTTATCCCCCCCAGCGACACCACCTGGCGCACCGCTGCAGTGGCTTTGCAGTGATCTGTGTAAAATCAGTGTGTGCAGAGTTATAGCCCCCTATTGGAGCGAACACCAAAAAGTTAATAAAGATCATTTAATCATTTAATAAAGATCATTTAATCCCTTCCCTAATAAAAGTTTGAATCAACCCCCTTTTCCCATTTAAAAAACAAACAAAAAAAAAAAACTGTAAATAAAAATAAACATACGTGGCATCGTCGCATGCGTAAATGTCCGAACTATAAAAATATATCGTCACACTGCACGGTCAATGGCGTACGCGCAAATAAATTCCCAAGTCCAAGAAAAATGAATAAAAAGCAATTGGTGGCACAAAAAGTGAGGCGTCAGAAGACGAAAATTTTAACCCCTTAAAGGGGTATTCCGCCTATCCAAAGGATAGGCAGAATACCCCTTTAAGGGGTTAAAATTTTATCCCCTATCCAAAGGATAGGGGATAAGATGTCAGATCGCCGGGGTCCCGCTGCTGGGGACCCCTGGGATCATCGCTGCAGCACCCCGCTATCATTACTGCGCAGAGCTCTGCACATAATGACGGACAATACAGGGGCCGGAGCATCGTAACCTCACGGCTCCGCCCCTCGTGACGTTACAGCCCGCCCCCGTCAATACAAGTCTATGGGAGGGGGTGTCGCCACGCCCCCTGCCATAGACTTGCATTAAGGGGACGGGCCGTGATGTCATGAGGGGCGGAGCCATGATGTCACGCTGCTCCGGCCCCTGTATCGCCCGTCATTACGCACAGAGCGAACTCGCTCTGTGCAGTAATGATGGCGGGGTGCCGCAGCGGCGATCCCTGGGATCGCCAGCAGCGGGACCGCGGCGATCTAACATCTTATCCCCTATCCTTTGGATAGGGGATAAGATGCCAGGGGCGGAGTACCCCTTTAAGGACAGTTTTTCCACTTTCGTTTTTCCTCCTTACATTTTAAAAATCATTACCCTTTCAATTTTGCACCTAAAAATCCATATGATGGCGTTTTTTGCGCCACCAATTCTACTTGGTAATAACATCAGTCATTTTACCCGAAAAATCTACTGCGAAACCGGGGGGGGGTGGGGGGGGGGAGAATTAATTGTGTGACAAAATGGAAGAAAAACGCCATTTTGTAAATTTTGGGGGCTTCTGTTTCTAAGCAGTACTTTTTTCATTAAAAATGACACCTTATCTTTATTCTGTAGGTCCATACGATGAAAATTGTACCCTACTTATATAGGTTTGATTTTTTTTATTACTTCGGAAAAAAATCATAACATGCAGGAAAATGTATACGTTTAAAATTGTCCTCTTCTGACCCCTATAATTTTTTTTATTGTCCCATGTACGGGGTGGTATGAGGGCTAATTTTTTGTTTTGATCGGTCTTTTGGATCGCTATTCATTTTTTTTTTTATGTTATAAAAAGTGACCAAAAATACACTATTTTGGACTTCGGATTTTTTTGCGTGTACGCCATTTTAATTAATGATCTATTTTTATAGTTCGGACATTTAGGCACGCGGCAATACCACATGTTTATTTTTATTTACACTTTATGGGAAAGGGGGGTGATTCAAACTTTTATTAGGGAAGGGCTTAAATGATCTTTATTAACTTTTTTTGTTAACTTTTTTTTGTAGTGTTATAGCTCCCATAGGGGGTTATAACACTGCACACACTGATCTTTTACACTGATCACTGCAAATCCATAGCTTTGCATTGATCAGTGTTATCAGCGGTTGATTGCTCTGGTCTGGATTTCAGGCTTGCAGCAATCAATTGCCGTTCAGACGCGCACAAGGCAGGTAAGGCACTCTCCTGCTGCGTCCTAGCTGATCAGGACATCGTGATTTTATGTCCCGATCAGCCCGACTGATCACCGCGTCTAAATCGTTAACGCCAGACATCTGCCGGAACGGCGATGTCCGGCATTAGCCACGGGTCATGGCTGCTGATAGCAGCCGGGACCATGCGAGTATGATGCGAGCTCATATCTTGAGCTTGCTTCATAACCCTCCCGTGCCGCAGCGCAGTATAAACCCGGCGTTCTGCGGCAAGGGGTTAAACATATAAATTTTCCTGCATGTAGGTTTTTTTTTTTATTACTTCAGAAAAAAAAATCATATCAGACCTATAAGTAGGGTATCATTTTAATCGTATGGATCAACAGAATAAAGTTAAGGTGTCATTTTTAATGAAAAATGTACTGCGTAGAAACAGAAGCCCCCAAAATGTACAAAATGACGCTTTTTTCTTCCATTTTGTCGCACAATGATTTTTTTTTTCGTTTTGCCGTTAATTTTTGGGTAAAAAGACACGTGTCTTTACAAAGTAGAATTGGTGCCGCAAAAAACAAGCCATCATATGGATTTTTAGGTGCAAAATTGAAAGGGTTATGATTTTTAAAATGTAAGGAGGAAAAACACTATGTCCTTAACCCCTTATGGACCCAGCCAATTTTCAGTGTAGGACCCGGCCATTTTTTGCACATCTGACCACTGTCACTTTAAGCATTAATAACTCTGGGATGCTTTTACCTTTCATTCTATTATGTTAGTGGTTAAATTTTGTCGATACTTGCATCATTTCTTGGTGAAAAATTCCAAAATTTGATAAAAATATTTTGAAAATGTTGCATTTTTTTGGTTACTTTGAAGCTCTCTGCTTGTAAGGAAAATTAATATTTCAAATTATATATTGATTCACATATACAATATGTCTACTTTAAGTTTGCATCATAAAGTTGACATGTTTTTACTTTTGGAAGACATCAGAGGGCTTTACATTATAGCAGCAATTTTCCAAATTTTTCACAAAATTTTTCAAAATCTAAATTTTTCAGGGACCAGTTCAGTTTTGAAGTGGATGTGAAGGGCCTTCATATTAGAAATACACCATGAATTACCCCATTATAAAAACTGCATCCCTCAAAAGGTTTGTTAACCCTTTAGGTGTTTCACAGGAATAGCAAATTGGAGAAAATTCAAAATCTTCATTTTTTACACTGGCATGTTCTTGTAGACCCAGTTTTTGAATTTTTACAAGGGGTAAAAGGAGAGAAATCTTCCTAAAATGTGTAACTCAATTTCTCTTGAGTAAGGAAATCCCTCATGTGTGTATGTCAAGTGTTCGGCGGGTGCACTAGTGGGCTCAGAAGGGAAGGAGCGACAGTGGGATTTTGGAGAGTGAGTTTTTCTGAAATGGTTTTTGAGGGGCATGTCACATTTAACGTGTTGGGGATGAAAGGCATATGCATATGCCCGTGGGAATTTCAGTCCCCTCTGCGCTCCGGGCGGGGACCGGACCAGGGTGACTGCTGATATCGGCAAATTTTTCGCCACAGCACAGACTCCTAGCTGGAAACTCACCGTAACATGCCAGTGCGAATGTACCCTTAAAAAAAATTAAAAAAAAATTAAAAAAACACTACACTACCACAAAATAAAGGGTAAAACACTACATAAACACCCCCTTACATTGTCCACCCACCCCCAATAAAAATGAAAAACATATTGTACGGCAGTGTTTCCAAAACAGAGCCTCCAGCTGTTGCAAAACAACATTTCCCAGAATTTCTGGACAGCCACTGACTGTCCAGGCATGCTGGGAGTTTAGCAACAGCTGGAGGCACCCTGTTTGGGAATCACTGGCGTTAAATGCTCTGTGGGTGCACAACAAGGCTCAGGAGTGAGAGCGCACCATGTACATTTGAGGCCTAAATTGGTGATTTGCACAGGGGTGGCTAATTTTACAGCGGTTCTGACAGACGCAAAAACAAATACCCACATGTGACCCCATTTTGGAAACTACACCCCTCACAGAACGTGACAAGGGGTATAGTGAGCCTTAACACCCCACAAGTGTGATGAATTTTCATTAAATTTGGATGGGAAAATGAAAATAAAAACTTTTTCACTAAAATGCTGGTGTTACCCTAAATTTTTCATTTTCACAAGGGAAAATAGAAGAAATGGGGTTAGAAATTTTGGGTTGCTTTTTTTTTTCCTAAGTAAGAAAATACCACCATTGGGATTTTGAAGAGAAAATTTGTCCGGAATTGAAGGCCATGTGTGTACAGAACAATGGACTTCCCCACCCCACATGTAACCCCATTTTGGAAACTACACCCCTCATGTAATGTATTAAGGGGTGCAGAGAGCATTTATGCCCCACAGGTGTCTGACAGATTTTTGGAACAGTGGTCCGTCACAATGAAAAATGTAATTTTTCATTTGCACAGACCACTGTTTCAAAGATCTGTCAAACGCCAGTGGGGTGTAAATACTCACTGCACCCCTTATTAAATTCTGTGAGGGGTGTAGTTTCCAAAATGGGGTCACATGTGAAGGGGGGGGTCCACTGTTCTGGCACCATGGGGGGCTTTGTAAACCCACAAATGAATTCTCTTTCCAAAAGCTGAATGGCGCTCCTTCTCTTCTGAGCGTTGTAATTCGCCAGCAGAGCATTTTACGTCCCAACATGGGGTATTTCCATACTCAGAAGAGATGAGGTTACAAATTTTGGGAGGCATTTTCTCACATTACCCTTTGTAAAAATTGTAAATTTGGGGGGAAAAAAGACTGCACTTTAGTGAAAAAAAATGTTTTTCTCATTTACACATCAGATTTTAACGAAAAGTCGTCAAACACCTGTGGGGTGTTAAGGCTAACTGGACCCCTTGTTACTTGCCTCAAGGAGTGTTGTTTCCAAAATGGTATGCCATGTGGGGTTTTCAGCTGTTCTGGCACCATAGGGGCTTTCTAAATGTGACATACCCCCCAAAACCCATTTCAGCAAAACTCACTTTTCAAAATCCCATTGTTGCTCCTTCCCTTCTGAGCCCTCTACTCATACCGAACACTTGACATACACATATGAGGAGTTTCCTTACTCGAGAGAAATTGGGTTACAAATTTTGGGGGGCTTTTTCTCCTATTACTACTTGTAAAAACTGGGTCTACAAGAACATGAGAGTAAAAAAATGAAGATTTAGAATTTTCTCCTTTCACTTTGCTGCTATTCCTGTGAAACTAAAGGGTTAACAATTACTGAATGTCATTTTGGATACTTTAAGGGGTACAGTTTTTATAATTGGGTGATTTGTGGGGTATTTCTAATATGAAAGCCCTTCAAATCTGAACTGGTCCCTGAAAAATTCAGATTTTGAAAATTTTGGGAAAAATTGGAAAATTGCTGCTGAACTTTGAAGCCCTCTGATGTCTTCCAAAAGTAAAAACATCAAACTTTATGATGCAAATATAAAAGTAGACATATTGTATGTGAATCAATATATAATTTATTTGGAATGTCAATTTTCCTTAAAAGCAGAGAGCTTCAAAGTTAGAAAAATGCAAAAATGTTCTATTTTTTCATCAAATTTTTGCATTTTTCACCAAGAAATGATGCAAGTATCGACGAAAATTTACCACTACAATAAAGTAGAATATGTCGTGAAAAAACAATCTCGGAATCTAATTTATAAAGTAATAAGCATCCCAGCATTATTAATTATTAAAGTGACAGTGGTCAGATTTGCAAAAGATGCTCCCGTCCGTAGGGTCCTAATGGGCTCCGTCCCCAAGGGGTTAAGAAGCCCCTATGGTGCTATAACAGCAAAAAATAAATAAATAAAAAAATAAATAAAAAAAAGTGGCATACTATTTTGGAAACTACACCCGTCAAGAAACGTAACAAGGGGAACAGTGAGCCTTAACACCCCACAGGTGTTTGACAACTTTTAGTTAAAGTTGGATGTGTAAATGATTTAGATTTTAACCCCTTAAGGACCGGGGGGTTTTCCGTTTTTGCATTTTCGTTTTTTGCTCCTTGCCTTTAAAAAATCATAACTCTTTCAATTTTGCACCTAAAAATCCATATGATTGCTTATTTTTTGCGCCACCAATTCTACTTTGCAGTGACATCAGTCATTTTGCCCAAAAATCTACGGTGAAACGGAAAAAAAAAAAATCATTGTGCGACAAAACTGAAAAAAAAAACGACGTTTTGTAACTTTTGGGGGCTTCCGTTTCTACCTAGTACATTTTTCGGTAAAAAGGACACCTTATCTTTATTCTGTAGGTCCATACGATTAAAAGGATACCCTACTTATATAGATTTCATTTTGTCGGACTTCTGGAAAAAATCATAACTACATGCAGGAAAATTAATATGTTTAAAATTGTCATCTTCTGACCCCTGTAACTTTTTTATTTTTCCGTGAATGGGGCGGTATGAGTGCTCATTTTTTGCGCCGTGATCTGAAGTTTTTAACGGTACCATTTTTGCATTGATAGGACTTATTTTTAAATGATATAAAAAGTGACCAAAAATGCACTATTTTGGACTTTGGAATTTTTTTTGCGCGCACGCCATTGACCGAGCGGTTTATTTAATGATATATTTTTATAATTCGGACATTTCCGCACGCGGTGATACCATATATGTTTTTATTGGAAAAGGGGGGCGATTCAAACTTAATAGGGGAGGAGTTAAATGATCTTTATTCACTTTTTTTGCAGTGTTATAGCTCCCATAGGGACCTATAACACTGCACACACTGATCTTCATCATTGATCACTGGTTTCTCATAGGAAACCAGTGATCGACAATTCTGCCGCATGACTGCTCATGCCTGGATCTCAGGCACTGAGCAGTCATTCGGCGATCGGACAGCGAGGAGGCAGGTAGGGGCCCTCCCGCTGTCCTGCAAGCTGTTCGGGATGCCGCGATTAGCCGCGGCTATCCCGAACAGCCCGACTGAGCTAGGCGGCAACTTTCCCTTTTAGCCGCTGCGCGCTATTAGAGGCGGGTCCTGGCTTCACTATGACGCCGGGCCCGCCGTGATATGACTCGGGGTTACTGTGTAACCCTGCGTTATATCAGGAGAGCAGGACCAAGGACGTACCGGTACGTCCTTGGTCCTTAAGGGGTTAATTTTTACAAGGGGTAATAGGAGAAAATGCCCCCCAAAATTTGTAACCCCATTGGAAATACCCAATGTGTGGACGTCAAGGGCTCTGCTGGCGCACTACAATGCTCAAAAGAGGAGCACCATTGAGCTTTTGGAGAGTGAATTTGTTTGGAATGGAAGTAAGGGGCCATGTGCATTTACAAAGCCCACCGTGGTGCCAGAACAGTGGACCCCCCCCAACATGTGACCTCATTTTGGAAACTACACCCCTCACATAATGTAATAAGGGGTGCAATGAGTATTTACACCCCACTGGTGTTTGACAGATCTTTGGAACAGTGGGCTGTGCAAATGAAAAATTAAATTTTTCATTTTCACGGGCCACTGTTCCAAAAAAATTTCACAAAATTTTCAAAATCGGAATTTTTCAGGGACCAGTTCAGTTTTGAAGTGGATTTGAAGGGCCTTCATATTAGAAATACCCCATAAGTTACCCCATTATAAAAACTGCACCCCTCAAAGTATTCAAAATGACATTCAATAAGTGTGTTAACTCTTTAGGTGTTTCACAGGAATAACAGCAAAGTGAAGTGGAGAAAATTCAAAATCTTCATTTTTTACACTCGCATGTTCTTGTAGACCAGGTTTTTGAATTTTTACAAGGGGTAATTGGAGAAAAAGCCCCCGAAAAATTTGTAAAAAGTGACATTGAAATAGTAAAAGAATTTTGCAGATTTGGTGGTTCTTTTCTACTCCATTTACCTTGTGGTTGAGCTAACATGTTATTTCAATACTTTAGGTCACCTGATTACAGCAATACCAGATTTGTATAAATTTACATAATGTTTTACAAATTTTAAAAAAATTCAGAATTTTTTTAAAAAATTTTAATTGCCATTTTTTTGACCCCTGTAGCTTTATTTTTTTTCCACATACCAGGCTGTATGAGGGCAAATTTTTTGCGCCATAATCTGTTTTTTGTATCGGTACCATTTTGGTATTGATCTTTTTTTTCTGGGATATTATAAAAAATTCAATTCTGTGGTGTGTTTTTTTTTTTTTTTTTTACATTTACCGTACAGGATACATAATGTTATATATTAATAGGTCGTACAATTACGCACGAAGAAATACCAAATATATATGTTTGTTTATTATGTTTGCATGTTTTTATATAGGAAAAGGGGGTGATTTGAACTTTTAACATGGAAGGGTTAATGTGTTTTTTTTTTACTTTTATTAAAACTTTTTTTTAACACTATTAGATTTATAGGAGGAATCATTAGATTCCTCATACAGATGAATAGAGTTCTATTGAACTCAATTGACATGTGCGCTCTTCGATCCATTGATAGAGCCTGGTACAGCCAGGCTCTATCAATGACAGAGCCATGGAAAGACACAGCAGGGAACAGAGCTAAGTCCTGCGACTACCTCTATAGTGGATCGACCCCCTTGCTATCACTCTGCGGGGGTGGGGGGGGGGGGGGGATACGATCCATCCCGCTAGCCCACCAGTGAGCATTCACATGTCCCTTTAGACGCCGCTGTCAGCTTTGACAGCGGCGATCTAAAGGGTTAATAGCCAGCAGCGGCTAGCTATTATCGGCGGTGTGAAACTTGCTCCCCATGCAGACGTGCGACCGTTCCGTACGACTGCTCAAAAAATCTGTCAGACACCTGTGGGGCGTAAATGATCACTGCACCCCTTGTAACTTTCCGTAAGGGGGGGAATTTCCAAAATTGGGTCACATGTGGAGGGGGTCCACTGTTCTGGCATCCGGGGGGGGGGCTTTGTAAACACACACAGCCTTCAATACCAGCCAAATTCTCAAAAAGCCCAATGGCGCTGCTCCTCTTCTGAGCATTGTAGTTCGCCCACAGAGCACTTTACATCCACATATGGGGTATTTATATACTCAGGAAAAAAGCCCCCCAAAATTTGTAACCCCATTTCTTCTATTACCCCTTGTGAAAATGAAAAATTTGGGGTAACACCAGCATTTCAAGGGAAAAAAAAATTATTTTCATGTCCAACTTTAACGAAAATTTGTCAAAGACCTGTGGGTTGTTAAGGCTCACTATACCCCTGGTTACATTCCGTGAGGGGTGTAGTTTTCAAAATGGGGTCACATGTGGGTGTTTTTTTTTTTGCATTCATGTCAGAACTGCTGTAGCGATCAGCCACCCCTGTGCAAATCACCAATTTAGGCCTCAAATGTACATGGTGCGCTCTCACTTCTGAGCCATGTAGCTCATCCGCAGAGCATTTTACGTACACATGCCTCTTGTGAAAATGAAAAGTATGGGGTAACACCAGCATGTTAGTGTAATAATGTAAAAAATTTTTACACCAACATGCTGGTGTGGCCCCCAACTTTACCTTTTTATAAGGGGTAAAGGGAGAAAAATCCCCCCAAAATTTGTAACAATTTCTCCTGAGTACGGAAATACCCCATATGAGGCCCTAAACTTTTGCCTTGAAATACGACAGGGTTCTGAATTGAGAGAACGCCATGCGCATTTGATGCCTAAATAAGGAATTTGCAATAGGGGTGGACCCAGTTACAAGGATGGGGCTTGTCTCCACCAAAATCCTACAGCAGTGTTTCCCAAACAGGGTGCCTCCAACTGTTGCAAGACTCCCAGCCTGCCAGGGCAGTCTATGGCTGTCCCGCAACACTGGGAGTTGTAGTTTTGAAACAGCTGGAGGCGCCGTTTAGGAAACACTGCCCTATAGGAGACGTTTTTCATTTTTATTGGGGAGGAGGGGGGGATGTATATAGTTACATATAGTTACATAGTTAGTACGGTCGAAAAAAGACATATGTCCATCAAGTTCAACCAGGGAATTAAGGGGTAGGGGTGTGGCGCGATATTGGGGAAGGGATGAGATTTTATATTTCTTCATAAGCATTAATCTTATTTTGTTCCAGGAATGTATCTAATCCTGTTTTAAAGCTGTTAATTGTTCCTGCTGTGACCAGTTCCTGAGGTAGACCGTTCCATAAATTCACAGTCCTCACGGTAAAGAAGGCGTGTCGCCCCTTGAGACTAAACTTTTTCTTCTCCAGACGGAGGGAGTGTCCCCTCGTCCTTTGGGGGGGTTTAACCTGGAACAGTTTTTCTCCATATTTTTTGTATGGGCCATTAATATACTTATATACGTTTATCATATCCCCCCTTAAACGTCTCTTCTCAAGACTAAACAATTGTAACTCCTTTAATCGCTCCTCATAGCTAAGATGTTCCAAGCCCCATATTAGTTTAGTCGCGCGTCTCTGCACCCTTTCCAACTCCGCAGTGTCCCTTTTATGGACAGGTGACCAAAACTGAACAGCATATTCCAGGTGAGGCCGTACCAATGCTTTATAAAGGGGGAGTATTATGTCCCTGTCCCTTGAGTCCATGCCTCTTTTGATACATGACAATATCCTGCCGGCTTTGGAAGCAGCAGCCTGACATTGCATGCTATTCTGTAGTCTTTGATCTACAAGTACACCCAGATCCTTCTCTACCAGTGACTCTGCCAGTTTAATCCCCCCTAAGACATACGATGCATGCAGGTTATTAGTACCCAGATGCATAACTTTACATTTATCCACATTGAACCTCATTTGCCAAGTGGATGCCCAGACACTTAGTCTATCCAAGTCATCTTGTAACTTATGCACATCCTCTATAGACTGTACCGTGCTACAAAGCTTGGTGTCATCTGCAAAGATAGAAACAGAGCTGTTAATACCATCCTCTATATCATTGATAAATAAATTAAACAACAGCGGTCCCAGTACTGAACCTTGGGGTACACCACTAATAACCGGGGACCAATCAGAGTACGAATCATTGACCACCACTCTCTGGGTACGATCCATGAGCCAGTGTTCAATCCAGTTACAAACTAAAATTTCCAAACCCAAAGACCTTAACTTACCTGTCAGACGTCTATGAGGGACAGTATCAAATGCTTTAGCAAAATCCAGAAACACTATATCCACAGCCATTCCTCTGTCAAGGCTTCTACTCACCTCTTCATAAAAGCAAATTAGATTGGTTTGACAACTTCTATCCTTAGTAAACCCATGCTGGCTATCACTTATAATACAATTATCCCCTATGTATTCCTGTATGTAATCCCTTATAAGTCCTTCAAACAATTTACCCACAATGCACGTTAAACTTACCGGTCTATAGTTTCCTGGGGAAGACCTAGAGCCCTTTTTGAAGATTGGCACCACATTCGCCTTGCGCCAGTCCCTTGGCACAATACCAGACACCAGAGAATCTCTAAATATCATGAACAGGGGTACAGATATTACTGAACTTACCTCTCTAAGAACTCTTGGGTGTAGTCCATCCGGTCCTGGGGATTTGCTTACATTTATATCACTTAACTTACCTTGTACCATCTCTACATTAAGCCAGTTCAGTACATTACATGATGTGTTACCAGCACTGACCTGGCCAATGTCAGCTCCTTCTTCCATAGTGTATACAGAACTAAAGAACCCATTCAGTAGCTCCGCCTTCTCTTGATCGCCTGTGACAACCTCCCCATTATCATTATTAAGGGGTCCTACATGCTCTGTCCTTGGTTTTTTTGCATTTATATATCTAAAAAAATATTTAGGATTAGTTTTGCTTTCTTTGGCCACCTGTCTCTCATTTTGAATTTTTGCTGTTTTTATTACATTTTTACAGATTTTATTAAGCTCCTTGTACTGTTTAAATGTTATCGCTGACCCATCAGATTTGTATTTTTTGAAGGCTATTTTTTTGCTGTTTATTGCTCTTTTAACATCATGTGTCAGCCATGTAGGATTTAGTTTCAATCGTTTATATTTGTTCCCCTTTGTTATATATTTAGCTGTATAGTTATTTAGAGTTAATTTAAAGATGTCCCATTTACCTTCTGTATCAGTATTTGAGAACACCTCCCCCCAGTCTATGTCCTGTAGTGCAGCCCTCAGCCCAGGGAAATTTGCCTTTTTAAAGTTATATGTTTTTGCCTTCCCCGCCTGTCTTTGTTTTCTACATTTTAAGTCAAAAGTAACTATATTGTGGTCGCTATTACCAAGGTTTTCCCGCACAGTTACATTACCAACCAGCTCTGCGTTGTTGGAAATGATCAGATCCAACAAGGCATCACTTCTTGTTGGGTCCTCCACAAACTGGCCCATAAAATTATTCTGCAATAAATTTAGGAATTGTCGCCCCTTTGTAGTTTTAGCCAACCCCGGACCCCAATCTATATCTGGATAGTTAAAATCTCCCATTATTACCACTGTACCTGCCCGGGCGGCCCTCTCTATTTGTTTATGAAGCCGAACTTCTATCTCTTCAGTGATATTAGGGGGTCTGTAGATTACCCCAAATATTATTTTTTCAGTATTTCCCTCCTTTTGTAATTCTACCCACAATGATTCCACATCCTCAGAATCATCACACACTATGGCATCGTTCACACTGACTTTCATACCACTTCTTACATACAGACAGACTCCACCACCTTTTCTGTTCATTCTATCCTTGCGAAACAATGTAAACCCCTGCAGATTGACAGCCCAGTCATGCGAGGAGTCCAGCCATGTCTCAGTGACCCCAACTATATCAATATGTTCCTCCAGTATCAAGGCCTCAAGCTCCCCCATTTTATTTGCTAGGCTTCTGGCATTTGTGAACATACACTTTACATTTCCATCCTTTATGTTATTGGGGTTAATGGGATTCAAGGGTGTAAGTTTTATTTTCCTATGAAGCCTATTCCTATTAACTATTCTAACCCCTCCCTCCGCTCCACCCCCAGGTACATTTATAATTCCCACCTCTCTATCTACACTATCTTCCCCCTCTTTGCTGTAGGTTCCCTCCCCCCAAGTCCCTAGTTTAAACACTCCTCCACCCTTCTAGCCATCTTCTCCCCAAGCAAAGCTGCACCCTCCCCATTGAGGTGCAGCCCGTCCCTACGGTAGAGCAGGTAACCGACAGCGAAGTCAGCCCAGTTCTCCATGAACCCAAACCCTTCCTTCCTACACCAGCTTCTGAGCCACTTGTTTACCTCCCTGATCTCCCGCTGCCTCTCTGGTGCGGCTCGTGGTACTGGTAGTATTTCAGAAAAGACTACCTTGGAGGTCCTTGCCTTAAGCTTGCGGCCTAAGTCCCTGAAATCATTTTTAAGGACACTCCACCTACCTCTTACTTTGTCATTGGTGCCAATATGTACCATGACTGCTGGGTCCTCTCCAGCCCCGCCCAACAACCTGTCAACCCGATCCGCGATGTGCCGAACTCGTGCGCCAGGCAGACAGCACACTGTTCGGCGATCCCGGTCTTTGTGACAGATTGCCCTGTCTGTCCCCCTAATAATTGAGTCCCCCACCACTAGTACCTGTCTGGCCTGCCCTGTACTCCTCCCTCCCTCCTTACTGGAGCAGACACCCCCCTGGCGGTCAGAGGCGGTATCCTGCTGCAGTTCTGCTAGCTCTGTAATGGCATCCCCCTCATCTGCCAAGCGGGCAAACTTGTTGGGGTGTGCCAGTTCAGGACTAGCCTCCCTGACACTTTTTCCCCTACCCCTCTTTCTAACTGTAACCCAGCTAACTGCCTGACTGTCCTGCAACTCCGTCCCACTGTCCTCCCCCACCTCTATTCCCGAGAGTGCCTGCTCAGTGAGCAGGAGACTCCTCTCCATGTTGTTAATGCTTCTCATTGTTGCCAGTCGCCCCTCTAGATGCAGGATCTGGGCTTCCAAACGGACAACTAGCACACATCTCGCACAACAATATGCACCCTCAAACTGTTGTTCAAGGATTGCATACATTGAACAGGATGTACATTGGACTGCATTTTCCAACATGGAGGCCATCTAATTATGGGGATTTCACAAATGTATAGGAAAAAACAGACAGTCAAAATGACACTTAAAATTTTTTGTAGACCTTGTGGGTTCAAAAATGAAAACTCACAGCGATCTCCACCTCCTGCTTTCAAACTCCAGTTTTTGAAACTCCTCTTTCACGCCCCCTCTTATACAGCAACACTCAAAAAGAGCAAGCTCTCAATAAGAGTCCCAAGCTAAGATTTATACACCTGTGCCCAATCTACTCCTCCTCCCCCTAGAGGTGGAACAGAGAAAAAAAAAAAAAAAAAATGAAAAAGGGTGTTTAAACTCTAACAGTTATCCCACTATGTGCAAAAGAGAAAAACTTACCCAAACTAAGAATGTGGGCTATAGGCAGTCGCACCCACTCCACAGATTCACTCCGCACAACAGATAATCACAGTTTTTGAAACTCCTCTTTCACGCCCCCTCTTACACAGCAACACTCAAAAAGAGCTGTCAGACACCTGTGGGGCGTAAATGATCACTGCACCCCTTGTAACTTTCCGTAAGGGGGGGAATTTCCAAAATTGGGTCACATGTGGAGGGGGTCCACTGTTCTGGCATCCGGGGGGGGGGCTTTGTAAACACACACAGCCTTCAATACCAGCCAAATTCTCAAAAAGCCCAATGGCGCTGCTCCTCTTCTGAGCATTGTAGTTCGCCCACAGAGCACTTTACATCCACATATGGGGTATTTATATACTCAGGAAAAAAGCCCCCCAAAATTTGTAACCCCATTTCTTCTATTACCCCTTGTGAAAATGTAAAATTTGGGGTAACACCAGCATTTCAAGGGAAAAAAAAAATTATTTTCATGTCCAACTTTAACGAAAATTTGTCAAAGACCTGTGGGTTGTTAAGGCTCACTATACCCCTGGTTACATTCCGTGAGGGGTGTAGTTTTCAAAATGGGGTCACATGTGGGTGTTTTTTTTTTTGCATTCATGTCAGAACTGCTGTAGCGATCAGCCACCCCTGTGCAAATCACCAATTTAGGCCTCAAATGTACATGGTGCGCTCTCACTTCTGAGCCATGTAGCTCATCCGCAGAGCATTTTACGTACACATGCCTCTTGTGAAAATGAAAAGTATGGGGTAACACCAGCATGTTAGTGTAATAATGTAAAAAATTTTTACACCAACATGCTGGTGTGGCCCCCAACTTTACCTTTTTATAAGGGGTAAAGGGAGAAAAATCCCCCCAAAATTTGTAACAATTTCTCCTGAGTACGGAAATACCCCATATGAGGCCCTAAACTTTTGCCTTGAAATACGACAGGGTTCTGAATTGAGAGAACGCCATGCGCATTTGATGCCTAAATAAGGAATTTGCAATAGGGGTGGACCCAGTTACAAGGATGGGGCTTGTCTCCACCAAAATCCTACAGCAGTGTTTCCCAAACAGGGTGCCTCCAACTGTTGCAAGACTCCCAGCCTGCCAGGGCAGTCTATGGCTGTCCCGCAACACTGGGAGTTGTAGTTTTGAAACAGCTGGAGGCGCCGTTTAGGAAACACTGCCCTATAGGAGACGTTTTTCATTTTTATTGGGGAGGAGGGGGGATGTATATGTAGGGTTTTACTTTTTATTATTTGTTAGTGTAACATAGTAACATAGTTCATGAGGTTGAAAAAAAAGACCAGAGTCTATCAAGTTCAACCTATATCCCTACTGAGTTGATCCAGAGGAAGGCAAAAAACCCTCATACTAGGAGGTAAAAATTCCTTCCCGACTCCAAATAAGGCAGTCAGAATAAATCCCTGGATCAACGTTCTGTCCCTATAAATCTAGTATACATAACCAGCGATGTTATTACTCTCCAAAAATGCATCCAGACCCCTTTTGAACTCTTTTACAGAGTTCACCATGACCACCTCCTCTGGGAGAGAATTCCACAGTCTCACTGCTCTTACAGTAAAGAACCCCTGTCTGTGCTGGTGTAGAAACCTTCTTTCCTCTAAATGTAGAGGATGCCCCCTTGTTATACAGTCCTGGGAATAAATAGATCATGGGAGAGATCTCTGTATGGCCACCTGATATATTTATACATAGTTATTAGGTCGCCCCTAAGCCTTCTTTTTTCTAAACTAAATAACCCTAATTCTGATAATCTTTCTGGGTACTGTAGTCCTCCCATTCCCCATATTACCCTGGTTGCCCGTCTTTGAACCCTCTCCAGCTCCACTATATCTTTCTTGTACAATGGTGCCCAGTACTGTACACAGTATTCCATGTGTGGTCTGACTAGTGATTTGTACAGCGGTATAATCATTTCCTTGTCGTGGGCATCTATGCCCCTATTGACGCACCCCATGATTTTATTAGCCTTGGCAGCAGCTGCCCGACACTGGTCACTACAGCTAAATTTACTGTTAACTAAGACTCTTAAGTCCTTTTCTAGGTCAGTCGTCCCAAGTGATCTCGAATTTAATGCAGAATCCCAGCCCGAATTTTTCCTCCCCATGTGCATCATCTTACATTTATCAGTGTTGAACCTCATTTGCCACTTCCCAGCCCAAACCTCTAACCTATCCAGATCCAGTTTTAACAGTGCACTGTCCTCTTTTGTGTTTACCGCTTTACAGAGTTTAGTATCATCTGCAAAGATTGTTACTTTACTATTCAACCCCTCTACAAGGTCATTAATAAATATATTAAAACAGAACAGGACCCAAGACGGACCACTGTGGTACCCCACTAGTAACAGTCACCCAATCAGAATAAGTACCATTAATAACCATCCTCCGTTTCCTTTCACTGAGCCAATTACTCACTTTCACACATTGTCCCCCAGCCCAATCCTTCTCATTTTATGCACCAACCTTTTATGTGGCACCGTATCAAATGCTTTGGAAAAATCCAGACACAAGACATCCAGAGATTCCCCCTGGTCCAGTCTGGAGCTTACCTCCTCATAGAAGCTGATCAGGTTAGTTCAGTGCTTCAATTATTTTCTGTCATGCCCCCCCCCCCCCCCAGGAAGAAAAAAATTTGCGCGACTAAATAGTATCATTTGTCTATAAAATTGTTATAAGTACACCTCTGCATAACACTGTATCCTTATTAACGTATATGAGAATAAAAAAAGAAAGAAATGTGGATCAATTTACAACAAAGAATAGCTTTATTAGCTTAAACTGGGGGTGGTCTATTGTATGGGGGGGGGGGGGGGGGGTCGTATATACTTGCAGCTCCTGTAACGGATATTGACCCTTATTATTGGTATCCTACAGCGGTGTGCTTTGTACCTCTTCCACTCCTGCATTGCTGCTATTATGCCCTTTTTTATCTAGGTTACATTCAGAGCTTAGTAACTTTACCTGCAGAGCATCTTTTTGCACATTCCCCCTCCTCCTTTTGATCCAGGGTACTGTCTACTAGTTCGTATACTTTTTCCTCCTCCATCCCTTGGTTACTATTTCTTTTCCCCTTTTCAGTTTTATTATCAGATTTAGTGTTTGTCCAACCTCCTCTCCTTGACCCCTGCTCTTTATGTTCTTTCTGTGCTTCAGCACTTGTTTTCCCACCTGGTGATGCTGCGGATGTATCTTTGCGACCCCGCCTTGATGACATGCCGGCATCCTGCTCTCTCTCCTCTGTGAGTGGCACTAGGAACCGGCATATTGATTCCTGTATGTCTCCACAGGTCCTCTGCATGTGTCACATGTGTTGGCGGTCACGTGGTCCTCCGCGTCGGGCTGCGCTGGGACAATCTCCAGTGATCTCCTCGGCAAATACTCGCACGGTGCGCGCTGCTCGGCAACAGACGCCGTGTGGGACGCCGCTTGCGAGTATTTGCCGAGGTCAAACGAGACCCCCTTTATGGAGCCTCGCGCCCCCCCCCCACTATTTGAGAAGCACTGGGTTAGTTTGACAGGACCGAACCCTCAAAGCCATGCTGATATGGAGTCATACATTTATTTGTATCAAGATATTCCAAAATAGCATCTCTTAGAAAACCCTCAAACAATTTACATACAACAGATGTTAAACTAACAGGTCTATAATTCCCGAGGTCACCTTTTGTTCCCTTTTTAAATATTGGTACCACATTTGCTATGCGCCAGTCCAGGGGAACAGTCCCTGTTGCTATAGAGTCCCGGAATATTAAAAATAGGGGTCTGTCTATAACATTACTTAAATTCCTTTCCTGGGTTAGACAGGTGACCTGTACTGGGGATTTTACCTTATCACACTGTATTTCACCTGGCATTTCTTTTTCCTCAGTGAACACAGTGGAGAAGAATTTGTTAAATATATTTGCTTTTTCCTGATCCCAGTTTATAATTTGTTCCTCATCATTTTTTAAAGGGGCCCACACTTTCATTTTTGACCTTTTTGCTATTAATATAGTTAAAGAACATTTTGGGGTTAGTTTTACTCTCTGTGGCAATGAGTCTTTCGGTATTTATTTTTGCGGCTTTTATTAGGTTTTTTATTTTTTATTTTTATTTTATTTTTTTTACATATTTTACATTTTTCTCTATAGCTTTTTAATGCTTCTTCACTGCTGTCCTGTGTTAGTAGTTTAAATGCTTGATTTTTGTCATTTATTGCTCCCTTAACATTTTTATTCATCCATATTGGTTTTCTTTTATTTCTGACCCTTTTATTCCCATAAGGTATATGTTTATTACAGTGATAATTTAAGATATCTTTAAAAGTCTCCCATTTAGTGCCAGTATTCCTGTTTATGAGGACAATATCCCATTTTATATTGTTAAGAGCTTCTCAGAGCTGATCAAACTTTGCCTTCCTAAAGTTCATTGTTTTTGTGGCCCCTCGAGAGATTCCCTTATTGAAGAAAAAGTTATAATGTATTATATTATGATCACTATTTTCCAGGTGTCCTTTTACCTGCACATTAGTTATTCTGTCAGGTCTGTTGGTTAATATTACGTCTAGTAGGGCGCCCCCTCTGGTCGGGCTCTGCATCATTTGGGATAGATAATTGTCTTTAGTTATAGTCAGAAACCTGTTTCCTTTATGAGATTCACAGGTCTCAGTTTCCCAGTTTATATCAGGATAGTCCCCCATTATTACCACATCATTTTGATTTGCTGCTTTGTTTATTTGCCTCAGTAATTGATCTTCTGCCTCTTCCAGAATTATTATTTTTTTATATCCATATATTTCTACCCATAATGCCTCCACATTATCGTCCCCCTCCCATATATCCTCCCGCAGTGCGGCCTTCAAACTTTATTTCACATACAGACTAACTCCTCCCCCTTTCCGTTTTGTCCGATCCTTCCTGAATAGACTATAACCCTGTATGTTGACCGCCCAGTCACAGGTATCATCCAACCAAGTCTCTGTTATACCCGCTATGTCATAATTTTCCTCAAACATCAACCACTCCAGTTAATCAGTTTTACTGGACAGACTTCTGGCATTAGTTATCAGGCACATCAATGGTGTATGTTTTTTCTTCCTATGAAGCCTATCCGTATTAACTATTCTACCCCCCCCCCCTCTGCTCCACCCCCAGGTACATTACTAAGTCCCCCCTCTATTTACACTGTCTTCCCACTCTATGTTATAGGTTCCCTCCCCCCAGTCCATAGTTTAAACACTCCTCCACCCTTCTAGCTATCTTCTTCCCGAGCACAGCTGCACCCTCCCCATTGAGGTGCAGCCCGTCCCTACGGTAGAGCTTGTAACCGACAGCGAAGTCAGCCCAGTTCTCCATGAACCCAAAGCCCTCCTTCCTATACCAGCTTCTGAACCACTTGTTTACCTACCTGATCTCCCGCTGCCTCTCTGGGGTGGCTCGTGGTACAGGTAATATTTCAGAATATATTACCTTGGAGGTCCTTACCTTAAGCTTGTGGCCTAAGTCCCTGAAATCCTTTTTAAAGGACACTCCACCTACCTCTTACTTTGTCATTGGTGCCAATATGTACCATGACTGCTGGGTCCTCTCAAGCCCCACCCAGCAACCTGTCAACCCGATCCGCGATGTGCCAAACTCAAGCGCCAGGGGACAACACACTGTTCGGCGATCCCGGTCTTTGTGACAGATCGCTCTGTCTGTCCCCCTAAAAATTGAGTCCCCCACTACCAGTACCTGTCTAGCCTGCCCTGCACTCCTCCTTCCCTCCTTACTGGAGCAGACACTTCCCTGGCAGTCAGAGGCAGAGTCCTGCTAGCTCTGAAATGGCATCCCCCTCATCCCCCAACAGGGCAAACTTGTTGGGGTGTGTCAATTCAGGACTAGCCTCCCTGACACTTTTCCCTCTACCCCGTTATCTAACTGTAACCCAGCTAACTGCCCGACTGTCCTGAACCTCTGTCCCACTATCCTCCCCCACCTCTACCCCAGAGAGTAACTTGCTCAGTGAGCAGGAGACTCCTCTCCATGTTGTCAGTGCTTCTCAATGTTGCCAGTCACTCCTCTAGATCCAGGATCTGGGCTTCCAGACGAACAACTAGCACACATCTCGCACAACAATATGCACCCTCAAACTGCTCTTCAAGGATTGCATACATTGAACAGGATGCACACCGGACAACATTTTCCAACATGGAGGCCATACTAGTTATGGGGATTTAGTAGACCTTTTCGAGTTGAAGACTCTACAGTGTAAGCAAAGTAACACTCACAACGATCTCAAACTCTGGAACTGAAAGAGAGTTAGAAAATCAAAACAGAGCACGCTCAGAAACTGCATCCAAACCTAAAATTTATACACCTGTGTCCACTCTACCCCTCCCCCTACAGACAGGCAGACAAAGGGGCAAAGTCTATTTAAACTAGTAGCAGTGAACCTTCTATGTGCAAGTTGAAATATTCACACAAAATCACTCCAGTTCACAAGTTATCAAGATATACTCCTCACCACACAGCAATCAAAGGAAAAGGGGAAAACGGAAGCTTGAATCGCGCTATTGCAGGTAGGTGTCTGTTATAATCTTTTATTCTTTTCATCACACAACGCATTTCTGGATATTAATAATCCTTTCTTCAGGCGTGATACAAGACACAGGGTAAGAAGAGATTATATATTTTTATTTTTTTCCCTCTTTTAATGGACACATTTTTAGACAGACGCTCGATTGTGCGATGGGGACTCGATTTGCCCCAAGTTATGCAAATTTATATACGGGGCATTTCGAGTCCCTACGCATTTTAAATCCGCACATTTTATTTTATAAACGTTTCATAGATTATTTGTTTATTCTTTGGAATGGCACTGAAGATGAAGCATTCATTTTCATTAATGAACTTAATCAAAATGATTGGGGACTGGTTTTTACTCCAACAATTTCCTCTACCAGTTGCATGTTTTTTAGATTTGGATGTTTTTAAAAACAATACAGATGAATTACAGACACGCACTTATTTTAAAAAGTTAGATGTTAATAGCTTCTTGAATTTTAACAGTTGCCATTATCCGAAATGGATTTTAAATGTCCCTTATGGACAGTATCAGCGTGTGCGGAAAAACTGTAGTTCTGATACAGATTTTCTTGTGCAATCTAAGATATTGCAGGAACGATTTTTAGAAAAGGGTTACCCCCAAAAAGTTGTGTCCACGGCATTTCAGAAAGCAAGCACTTTAAAGCACAAAGAGCTAGTCCAGAGAATAAATAATAAAAATAGAAAAAATGCAGTTCTACAAAATACTAATAATAGGAAGTTTAATTTTATTACTACCTATAATAATAATAATTATTATTCGGATAGGATCCGGCAGATACTCATTAAACATTGGGGTATTTTGCATGCAGATCCTATTTTAAAAAATTTTTACCAAAGAGACCCAATGTAACTTTTCATAGGGCATAAACCCTCAGAAACCATTTGGCCCCAAGCAGATTAAAAATAGTGAGTAAAGATGTTACTTATAAAATTTGTAAAAATATTGCGAAATCAGGAACTTTGAAATGTGGCACCTTGCGATGCCTTTGTTGCAAATGGATTCCCCCTAAAAATACGGCTCAGCTAACATCTTTTTCAACTCATGAGGTAGTGAAATGCAGGGATAGTACAAACTCTGCATCCTCCTTTGTAGTTTATTTATTGACATGTAGAGGTGGGATCCAGTATATTGGATGTACAGTGCAAAGTTTGCGAGCCCGAATGAACAAACACCGTTCTAATATTGCAAAAAAGTTCATGCAACAGTGTTTCAAGACATATTACTCTGACTCGCTCTGAGAATATCGATTGTTTATCAGTTTCCATAATTGAGTAAATTCCTGAAATAGTTCCAATCGGTACAAACGGTTAATTAAATCTAAAGATCCAATAAGACTCACGGTTAACACTATGTGGCCCGAGGGGTTAAATGAGTGTATAGAAAAAAAACGGCCTTTTAATACATGTTTTATTGCGGTTTCTATGTATTAATGTATTTAGTGTGTTTTTTTTTATTATTGTTGTTTTTATACAAATTATTTCCTTTCTGTTATCAGGTATATTGTAATTCTTTATTATATAATATATATATATATATATATATATATATATATATATATATATATATATTATATATATATATATATATACATACATACATACACACACACATATACATATACACATATACACACACACTTACATACATACATACATACATATCTCTAGTTACCCTGTGTCTTGTATCACGCCTGAAGAAAGGATTATTAATCTCCAGAAACGCGTTGTGTGATGAAAAGAATAAAAGATTATAACAGACACCTGCATCCTGAGAACCTGTCTGCAATAGCGCGATTCAAGCTTCCGTTTTCCCCTTTTCCTTTGATTGTCTGATACACGCCGGTGGATCCAGCGTGGGAAGCCGCAGCAGTTGCGTTACTAAGTGTACATCAGTGTTGTGCCTGGAACTTGCACAACCACACCAGGTGAGTGCGTTCTTCACTCACCCTATTAATCCGACCTAGTTTGGAAGTTTCCACCCAGGAGCGCTATGTTGTCCCTCTTCTGTTCACCACACAGCAGATATGGCAGTTTTCTAACTTTATGCAATTTTATGACAACTGGGGAAGAACAGTTTGGAGACCGCTAAGTAGTGGTCTCGAAACTGTAGCCCTCCAGATGTTGCAAAAGTACAATTCCCAGCATGGCCAGACAGTCAGGGATGCTGGGCATGTAGCTCTGAAATATCTGGCCCTTCATATGTTGCAGAACTACAACTCCCAGCATGCCTGGACAGTCTGGGCATGCTTGGAGTTGTAGTTTTGTAACATCTGGGGGGCTACAGTTTCGAGACCACTACTTAGCGGTCTCCAAACTGTTCTTCCCCAGTTGTGTCATAAAATTGCATACAGTTTGGAGACCGCTAAGTTGTGGTCTCGAAACTGTAAGCCCTCCAGATGTTACAAAACTACAACTCCAAGCATGCCCAGACTGTCCAGGCATGCTGGGAGTTGTAGTTCTGCAACATATGAAGGGCCAGATATTGCAGAGCTACATGCCCAGCATCCCTTACTGTCTGGCCATGCTGGGAATTGTACTTTTGCAACATCTGGAGGGCTACAGTTTGGAGACCACCGTATAGTGGTCTCCAAACTGTGCCACTTCAGATGTTGCAAAACTACAACTCCAAGCATGCCCAGACAGTCAGGGCATGCTGAAAGTTGTAGTTTTGCAGCTTTTAGGAGGCCACAGAGAAGATCACTTACCGTGCTCTTCACTGCAGCCTTCTCCACGCGCACTTTCCGGCCACACTGCTCCTGCTGCCGTTGCTGCTCCGGGATGCCCCCTCCGCCGGTCCGGGTAAGACAGCCATGTTCCCCTTTCGCCACCCAGCCTGACCGACCAATGGCAGGGGATAGGAGGGGGTGCTACAACACTGCCACCTCGCTCCTATCCTTTAGGATGGTCGGAGCAGGTTCTGACAGCTCCGATCATTCTTATTTTCCGGGCGATCGTGTCACAACTGAATTGACCTGCGATTTGCTGCGATCGCCGACATGGGGGTCCGGTGAGCTGCGGTGATCGGAAATACGGAGGGCGTATGGATACGGCCTCAGTCATTACGAGAAGGGATGCCCTTCGACCCCAAGGAGTTAATGAACTGGTGCCAGAAAGTTCAGATTTGTAAATTACTTCTATTAAAAAAAAAAATCTTAATCCTGTCACTACTTTTTTAGCAGCTGTTTGCTACAGAGGCAAATCTTTATTTTTGATTTTATTTTTTGTGTTGTCCACAGTGGTCTCTGCTGACACCTGATTCCCGTATCAGGAACTGTCCAGAGCAGGAGAAAATCCCCATAGCAAACCTATGCTGCTCTGGATAGTTCCTGACACTGGCAGAGGTGCCGGCAGAGAGCATTGTGGACAAGACAAAAAAGAAAATCAGTAAGTAAAGAATTTCCTCTGTAGCATACAGCTGCTAAAAAGTACTAAAAGGATTAAGATTTTTTAATAGAAGTAATTTAAAAATCTGTTTAACTTTCTGGCACTAGTTCATTTAACCCCTTAAGGACCGAGCCCTTTTTCACCTTAAGGACCGGAGCGTTTTTTGCAATTCTGACCACTGTCACTTTAAACATTAATAACTCTGGAATGCTTTTAGTTATCATTCTGATTCCGAGATTGTTTTTTCGTGACATATTCTACTTTAACTTAGTGGTAAAATTTTATGGTAACTTGCATCCTTTCTTGGTGAAAAATCCCCAAATTTGATGAAAAAAAATGAAAATTTTGCATTTTTTCTAACTTTGAAGCTCTCTGCTTGTAAGGAAAATGGATATTCAAAATAAATTTTTTTGGGTTCACATATACAATATGTCTACTTTATGTTTGCATCATAAAATGTATGAGTTTTTACTTTTGGAAGACACCAGAGGGCTTCAAAGTTCAGCAGCAATTTGGAAATTTTTCACAAAATTTTTAAACTCGCTATTTTTCATGGACCAGTTCAGGTTTGAAGTGGATTTGAAGGGTCTTCATATTAGAAATACCCCATAAAAGACCCCATTATAAAAACTACACCCCCAAAGTATTCAAAATGACATTCAGTAAGTGTATTAACCCTTTAGGTGTTTCACAGGAATAGCAGCAAAGTGAAGGAGAAAATTCTAAATCTTTTTTACACTCGCATGTTCTTGTAGACCCAATTTTTGAATTTTTGCAAGGGGTAAAAAGGAGAAAATGTTTACTTGTATTTGAAACCCAATTTCTCTCGAGTAAGCACATACCTCATATGTCTATGTAAAGTGTTCGGCGGGCGCAGTAGAGGGCTCAGAAGGGAAGGAGCGACAAATGGTTTTTGGGGGGCATGTCACCTTTAGGAAGCCCCTATGGTGCCAGGACAGCAAAAAAAAAAAAAAAAAAAACACACATGGCATACCATTTTGGAAACTAGACCCCTCAGGGAACGTAACAAGGGGTAAAGTGAACCTTAATACCCCACAGGTGTTTCACGACTTTTGCATATGTAAAAAAAATTTATTTTTTTTTACCTAAAATGCTTGATTTCCCAAAAATTTTACATTTTTAAAAAAAGGGTAATAGCAGAAAATATCTGCCAAAATTTTAAGCCCAATTTCTCCCGAGTACGGCGATACCCCATATGTGTCCCTAAACTGTTGCCTTGAAATACGACAGGGCTCCAAAGTGAGAGCGCCATGCGCATTTGAGGCCTAAATTAGGGACTTGCATAGGGGTGGACATAGGGGTATTCTACGCCAGTGATTCCCAAACAGGGTGCCTCCAGCTGTTGTAAAACTCCCAGCATGCCTGGACAGTCAGTGGCTATCTGGCAATACTGGGAGTAGTTGTTTTGCAACAGCTGGAGGCTCCGTTCTGGAAACAGTGGCGTACCAGACGTTTTTCATTTTTATTGGGGAGGGGAGGGGGGCTGTGTAGGGGTATGTGTATATGTAGTGTTTTTTACTTTTTATTTTATTTAGTGTAGTGTAGTGTTTTTAGGGTACAGTCGCACGGGCGGGGGTTCACAGTAGTTTCTCACTGGCAGTTTGAGCAGCGGCAGAAAATTTGCTGCAGCTCAAACTTGCAGCCGGATACTTACTGTAATCCTCCGCCCATGTGAGTGTACCCTGTACATTCACATGGGGGGGGGGACATCCAGCTGTTGCAAAACTACAACTCCCAGCATGGACGGTCTATCAGTGCATGCTGGGAGTTGTAGTTTTGCAACAGCTGGAGACACACAGGTTGTGAAACACCGAGTTTGGTAACAAACTCAGTGTTTTGCAACCAACGTGCCTTCAGCTGTTGCAAAAGCTATAACCCCCAGCATGTACGGACAGCGGAAGGGCATGCTGGGTCTTGTAGTTATGCAACAGCCGGAGGCATACTACATTGGCTGGGGATGCTGGGGATTGTAGTTATGCAACAGCTGGAGACACACTGGTTTACTACTTAACTCAGTGTGCCTTCAGCTGTTGCAAAACTACAACTCTCAGCAGTCACCGACAGCCAACGGGCATGCTGGGAGTTGTAGTTATGCAACCACCAGATGCACCACTACAACTCCCAGCATGCACTTTAGCTGATTGTGCAAGCTGGGAGTTGTAGTTACACAACAGCTGAAGGTACACTTTTCCATAGAAAGAATGTGCCTCCAGTTGTTGCAAAACTACAAGTCCCAGCATGCCCATAAGGGCATGCTGGGAGTTGTGGTGGTCTGCCTCCTGCTGTTGCATAACTACAGCTCCCAGCATGCCCTTGTTGCATGCTGGGAGCTGTTGCTAAGCAACAGCAGGAGGCTGTCACTCACCTCCAACGATCCACACAGGACTGTCCCTCGCCGCCGTCGCTCCTGGGGCCCCGATCCCAACAGGGACGCCGGGGATCGGGGTCCCCAGCACCCGGGGTAGTCTTCCCGCACATGTCCTCCGGAAGAGGGGCGGAGCGGGTTGCGGGAGTGACACCCGCAGCAGGCGCCCTGATTGGTCGGCCGGTAATCCGGCCGACGAATCAGGGCGATCGTGAGGTGGCACCAGTGCCACCTCACTCCTGCAGGCTCTGACTGTTCGGGGCCGTCTCTGACGGCCCCGATCAGCCAGTAATTCCGGGTCATCGGGTCACTGGAGACCCGATTGACCCGGAATCCACCGCAGATCGCTGGACTGAATTGTCCAGCGATCTGCGGCAATCGCCGACATGGGGGGAC
This sequence comes from Hyla sarda, assembly GCF_029499605.1. Taxonomy (NCBI): domain Eukaryota; kingdom Metazoa; phylum Chordata; class Amphibia; order Anura; family Hylidae; genus Hyla; species Hyla sarda. The sequence goes on along the minus strand of NC_079195.1, from coordinate 156,703,354 downwards.
ATAATGACCCCCCTGGGCGATATGCCGGGATGCCTGCTGAACGATTTCAGCAGGCATCCGGCTCCGGCTCCCCTCCGGCTAGCGGTGGGGGCCGGAAATGCTCAGGGCGTATCCATACGCCCTCGGTCCTTAAGGACTTGGAAACGGGGGCGTATGGATACGCCCTATGTCCTTAAGGGGTTAAAAAATAAAAGTTTTTCACCGGGGTACCCCTTTAACCCCTTAACGACCACGGACGCATGAGTATGTCCCTGCGCCCTGGGTCTTAAGGACCAGGGACGTACTCATACGTCCCAGCGAATTTCGCATCCCGCCGCGCACCGGGCGGGTTGCGAAACCGGATGCCTGCTGAAATCATGTTGACGATCGCCGCATGTTGAAGATCGCCGCAAATCGCGGATTTGCGCGATTCCGGGTTATTACGGGTCTATGGTGACCCGGAATATAAGGGGGATCGCGGGTGTCTAAGACAACCACAATCCCCCTGAAGAGATAGGAGTGAGGTGGCAGGGGTGCCACCCCTCCTATCCCTGCTATTGGTGGTCTAGACGCGACCACCAATAGCAGATCGGAGGCGGGGATTAACTTTCGTTTTCCCCGTTCTGCCCACCCACAATAGGCGGGGCAGAACGGGGAAACGACAGAGGACCGGCGCCGGAGTCCACTTACCGATCTGCGGAGGCTGCGGGCAATGATTGGCGTCGGAGATCGGCGGGCGGCGATGTAGTGCAGCAGGCTCCCTAGATCCGACGGAAGCCGGTAAGTTGCCTAGCAACATCTGGAGGGCTGCAGTCCGAGACCACTATATAGTGGTCTCTATACTGTTGCACTCCAGATGTTGCAAAACTACAACTCCCAGAATGCCCAGACAGCTGTTTAGGCATGTTGGGAGTTGTAGTTTTGCAACAGCTGGAGGGCTACTGTTTGAGTCCACTACATGGTAGTCTCTGAACTATAGCCCTTCAGATCTTGCAAAACTACAACTCCTAGCATGCCCACACAACTGTTTGCTGTCTGGGCATGCTGAGATTTTTAGTTTTGCAGCATCTGGAGGGCCACGGTTTGCGGTGGTCTCTATACTGTAGCTCTCCAGATGTTGCAAAACTGCAAATCCCAGCATGCTGGGAGTTGTAGTTGCGATCCCTCCAGCTGTTGCATAACTACATCTCCCAGCATGCCCTTCGGTGATCAGTACATGCTGGGAGTTGTAGTTTTGCAACAGCTGGAGGCACACTGGTTGGAAAATATTGAGTCAGATAACAGAACCTAACTGAAGGTTTTCCAACCAGTATGCCTCCAGCTGTTGCAAAAGTACAACTCCCAGCATGCACGGTCTGTCAGTACATGCTGGGAGTTATAGATTTGAAACAGCTGGAGGTTTGCCCCCCCCCCCCCCCCCCCCCCCATGTGAACGTACAGGGTACGTTCACACGGGCAGGCTTACAGTAAGTTTTCTGCTTCAAGTATGAGCTGCGGCAAATTTTTTGCCACAGCGCAAACTCCTAGCAGGGAACTCAATGTAAACCTCCGCCAGTGCGAATGTACCCTAAAAAAAAACACTACAATACCAATAAAGGGTAAAACACAACATATACACCCCTTACACTGTCCCCCCCCCCCCCCCCAATAAAAATTAACGTATTGTACGGTAAGGTTTCCAAAACGGAGCCTCCAGCTGTTGCAAAACAACAACTCCCAGCATTTCTGGACAGCCACTGACTGTCCAGGCATGCTGGGAGTTTAGCAACAGCTGGAGGCACCCTGTTTGGGAATCACTGGCGTATAATACCCCTATGCAATTCCTAATTTAGTCCTCAAATGCGCATGGCACTCTCTCACTTCGGAGCCCTGTCGTATTTCAAGGAAACAGTTTAGGGTATCTCCGTACTCGGGAGAAATTACACTACAAATTTTGGGGGGGGGGGGGGCTTTTTCTCCTTATGAAAAGGAAAAGTTGGGGTCTACACCAGCCTGTTAGTGTAAAAAAAAAAAAAAATTTTTTACACTAACATGCTGGTGTTGCCCCTAAAATTTGTAACGCAATTTCTCCAGAGTACGGAAATACCCCATATGTGGGCGTAAAATGCTCTACGGACGCACAAGGCTCAGGAGTGAGAGAGCATCATGTACATTTGAAGCCTAAATTGGTGATTTGCACAGGGGTGGCTAATTTTACAACGGTTCTGACATAAACGCAAAATAAATAACGACATGTGACCCCATTTTGGAAACTACACCCCTCACGGAATGTAACAAGGGGTATAGTGAGCATTAACATCCCACAGGTGATCGATACATTTTCGTTAAAGTTGGATGGGAAAATGAAAAAAAAAAAAAATTTTCACAAAAATGCTGGTGTTACCCTACATTTTTCATTCTCACAAGGGAAAATAGGAAAATAGACCCCCAAAATTTGTAACCCCATTTCTTCTGAGTAAGAAAATACCCCAAATGTGGATGTAAAGTGCTCGGCGGGCGAACTACAATGCTCAGAACAGAAGGAGCGCCATTGGGATTTTGAAGAGAAAATGTGTCCTGAATTGAAGGCCACGTGTGTTTACAAAGCCCCCATAGAGCCAGAACAATGGACCCCCCAACATGTGACCCCATTTTGGAAACTACACCCCTCACGTAATGTAATAAGGGGTACAGTGAGCATTTACACCCCACAGGTGTCTGACAGATTTTTGCAACAGTGGTCCGTGAAAATGAAAAGTTAAATTTTTCATTTGCTCAGCCCACTGTTCCAAAGATCTGTCAAATGCCAGTGGGGTGTAAATACTCACTGCACCGGACTTCCGGTTCCGGCGCTGCCCTGGCTAGACGAGGCTGACAGAGCTCCCCGTATACCTCGGCCCCGACCTGCAAAATATAACGGCGGGGCTGCCTTGCGACACCCCAGGAAACACACCTCCCCGCACGCTCCGAGGTCTGGATGGAGCGTTTTCTTCTCCAGAAGGAACCGGCCCCGCTACTCTTCCGCCAGACGGCCTCCGCTCCCAAAATGGCGACGGATCTGCTCCCCAAGGATCGCGGCGCGGCCAGCGTGCTGCGCAGCTGCGCCTCTGAGAGCAGGGAGGGAGGCGAATCCTCCGCCCGTGGACCGGCTCCCCCTGCCAAACTGCCTGCTTTTTCCCGGTCGCTGTCTCCGGCTCCGAGTGCACTGCGACAGTGCAGCTGCAGGATCGCAGCACGGGCAGTCTGCTGAACTGCGGTATGTCTGACAGGCGGGGGGAAGATAGCCACGGTGCACAGCCCTCTGCTCCTCCTGATAAAAGCCAGGTTACTGTGAAAGGTTCATTACCTGCCCTCTCCCCCATTAGAGGTGAGGGGGAGCAGGGAGAGCACTCACCCCCTCATGGGATTTAACCCCTGCCACACTGCAGTCCAGTGGCCTAGGGGAGATCACACTTCCAGCTTCCCCACAGGACTTGGACTCTGATAAACTCCCTTGGAGCAGGCTTGCTACCTCACCCCTTTATTGCCCCAGCTTTCCCCCCCAGCTTTCCCCCCATTGGTCTCGCCATCAGTTTTGGACTTTAAACAACTGGCAGCTGAAGTCACAGCCAGGATTATGCCCAGCATTCAGAGCTCCCTGGAAACGTCGCTACAGGCTTCCTTCCAACAATTGCGCAATGACTTGGAGGCTACTACCGCTAAAGTGGTGACCGTTCAAACTGATGTTCAGTCTCTGCGCCAGAACTTTCTTTCTCACTCTGATGATATTACTGAACTGCAAAAGGAAAATGCCGCTTTATGGGCTAAGCTAGACGACCTGGAGAATCGCTCCAGGTGTAATAATTTTAGACTAGTTAGGCTTTCAGAGCGGATTAAGCCTATGGATCTACAAAGGTTATGTGAGGTGGAACTTTCGGAGGCTTTGGGCCTGGACTATTACTGCAGAGTTGAAAGGGCTCACCGATTGGGTCCAGAGCGTGGACCGCAAGATCAGCTTCCGCCCTCCTCGCCGGCGCATATACGTAACAGACCGCGCCAAGTTATCTTTAAACTCCTGGATTACAACGACCGTCAGGCTCTGTTACGCGCGTTCAGAAAACGCAACTATCCACTGCTGCTTAGAGGATGTCAGGTGCTTCTTTTTGAAGACTTTTCAGCGCCTGTGGCGAAGCGCAGGCGCAAATTTAGTAAAGTGTGCACGGAACTGTTCCAGCGAAAGCTGAAGTTTTTCACAATCCGGCAGCTGCGGAGGCTGCACTTCATAGTCCGGTCCGAGGAACCCGAGAGGGACGGAACCTCCATTCCCAAAGGGATACGTCAGTGGTTCCCGCCATACGATCTACCCGCTCAGGGGGTGCCCGGAGAGCGGAGTGACTTATTGATTTGGTCTAACTGTTTGTCCCTCATTAGTTGCTCTAAGTATTACCAAGGTTCCTGATGTGTGTTTAGGGCCATCTTGGGGTGTCCTCACCTGATATCAATGGGGGGGGGGGGAATAATGGCGATGTGGAGTCAAGAGGGGTAGTTCCTGGATGGGTTTCAACTTGGTTGCCTTCTACAGGTTAGCCTCTTAGGCCTTAAATTTTCATTACTTAGCATAGGATTCTCAGGGATCTCCTTGTAGTGCTGCACTGTGGTTACGCGTCTCCTTGCTATTTTATGAGGGGAGGGGGAGGTATTGCCTGGGGCTGGGGCTGATGTTCCGCTTGATTGCTGTTTCCTATGGCCGGGGGATGGGGGATCTCTAGTAAGGGTAGAAAAAAGGAAGTTCCCAACACAGTGTTAGGCATAAATTGTGTTGCCGTAGTACACGTGTCTTCGGTACCTAGGGGCATCCTCTCCGCCTTTTGGTGGGATTCACCTACTTGCCTTAATTGACTTGCCTAGTACCAGTGAGTAGCGCAAGTGGAATTTGAGCAAGTGCCTCGTCCTCTTTGTTCTCTCCATCACCCTTCCTACCCCTTTTTTTATTTTATTTTTTTTTTCCTCTCTCCTCTTTCTCTCTTTTTCTAGGTCTCGTTCCTTGGGACGCTTGCAAGATAAGACTGATCTCGTGGAATGTCAAGGGCTTACGCTCGCCTAATAAGCGAACCCAAATTCTCCGACATCTAAAACGACTACGGCCGGAAGTGGCCTTGCTGCAGGAAACCCATCTCTCCGCTCAGGATCTGGTTCGTATGCAGAGGATGTGGGTGGGTGAGGTGATTAGGGCACCAGCGGTGGGGAACAAGGCAGGAGTACTTATTCTTGTTAGTAGAAGCTTCGGTGGGGTAGTGGTTAACAGGGCGACAGCTGACAACGGACGTTGGGCTTGGGTTCACGTGAGGCACGAAGGGCATGACTACAGTATCTATAATTGCTATGCTCCTAATAGAGATAATAAGGACTACTTTAAAGATAGAGACTTGTGTTCTTTGTGATCCCATCTCCAACAAAATAGTGGGAGGGGACATTAATGCGGTTGCTTCCCTAGCTGAGGACCGTAGTGGTGGTGCGGCAGACCGCTCTCAGATTAGACAAAGTGATAGAACCTTTTCTGTGTTCCTGGACACATCTGGGCTACAGGATCCCTGGAGGCTAACACACCCCGACAGCAGGGACTTTACCCACTACTCGCATAGTCATTCCTCATGGTCACGCATAGACTATTTCCTCACCTGGGCCGAGCTCCTTTCTCGGATGGATAGTGCGGACATACATGACATGGTCATTTCTGACCATTCCCCCCATTTCCCTCTCCCTGACGGACACTTATCCGAAGGGGAGTGATTATCAGTGGAGATTTCCAGCGTACATGATCAAACACTACAACTTTATTGATTCCCTGAGGAGTTGGTGGATGGAGTTCTCCTGGGACAATTCTACCCATGTTCGAGATGCCCCCCTGTATTGGGAGTCAGCGAAATCTGTGCTTAGAGGTAGGCTGATAGCGTTTATGTCCACTGTTAAAAAGAAATCCCTCCACCACTTCCAGGAATCGAGTAGGAACTTGCGAGAGACTTATACTAGCTACGTTACATCTCCCTCAGCCATGGAGTTTCAGAAATGGAAGGAGGCCAAGGCAACTTTTGACTTGTGGTCGGAGCGCCGATGTATGGAGTCTTTTTCCAAATTTAAAGCCGAACTCTTCCGGTTTGGCGACAAGGCCGGCCGCCTCCTTGCACGTCTGGCTAAGGGCAGACGGCCCCCTCAGCGCTTCCCTTCATTACGTGATGGTCAGGGAGTAGTTCATTCTGATCCGAAACAGGTTAACAACAGATTTCGGGATTTCTACCAATCACTTTACTCTGGGTCCACGGCCGATATGTCCCAGGGTGGGGCGTTCTTGGGGTCGCTACGTCTACCGTCATTAACGGTTGATCAACGCTCGGCCCTGAATGCAGATTTTTCTGAGGCCGAAGTGACACAGGCAATCAAAAATCTGCAGAATGGAAAGGCCCCGGGACCAGATGGATTCACGGGGGAATTCTTTAAAATTTTGCGGGACAACGTGGCAACTCCATTGACGCACTACTTCAATCATTTATTGCATACTGGTTCCCTGCCCCTGCATTCCAATGTGGCCACCATAAAACTGCTATTGAAGCCCAACAAAGACCCGCTCCAACCTCACTCATACCGACCTATTTCGCTCATTAACCAGGACCTCAAGTTGGCGACAAAAAATTTTGGCGGACCGCCTCAGTGCCTTTCTCCCTTCGCTCATCGGTCCCTCGCAAGTTGGCTTTGTCCGAAATAGGTCAGCTGTTTCTAACATATGTAAGGTGCTTACTGTTCTGGACAGAGTTCATCACCGTCCCCAGTCGGGGGAAACGCCCTTGCTCTTAGCCCTTGATGCCAAAAAAGCTTTTGATAATGTCCGATGGGACTGGCTGGGGATGGTGATCACGGGTTACTTTTGTACCTTTCTGGAAGGGCTGTACTCCTGCCCTCAAGCCCGGGTTCATACTTCTGGTTTTCTCTCCCAACCTTTCTCGCTCCATAAGGGAACGAGGCAGGGCTGTCCTCTCTCCCCCCTCTTTAATTTGGCTCTTGAACCTCTGGCGCGTTACCTGGAGGACTCTGCTCTATTCCAGGGGGTCAAGATCCAACATACAGAGGTCAAGCTGACTCTCTTCGCGGATGATGTACTGATCTTTATGGCAAACCCAGGGGATCACTACGGCCCTTTAATGTCCACCTTGGAACACTTTGGCCAATTCTCTGGCTACAAGATTAATCCCCTGAAAAGTGAAGCCCTTCCTCTGGGCCCGCTCAGATCAGCCTCTTTCTGGACCGCTATGGGTGTCCCAGCTGCTATTATAAAATCGCACATCACATATCTAGGGATTAAAATTGGTAAGCTTCTCTCTTCCTTGTACACCCTTAATTATCCGCCCCTTCTAAAGAATATAATGGATGAGCTGCACCGTTGGTCTCACCTCCCCCTCTCGCTCTTGGGTCGTTGTCATTTGGTGAAAATGATAAGTTTCCCTAGAATGTTTTATCACCTTCAAACTTTGCCCCTGCTACTGAAACATAAAAATGTACGAGATCTCAACACTGCTTTCTCTAGGTTTGTGTGGGCCGGTAGGCGTTCAAGGATCGCGTTGCAAAAATTGATGTTGCGCAAAAGTGACGGCAGGGTTGGGCTTCCCAACATTCGCGGTTACAATCTGGCTTGCCTGTTTAGACATGTTCTAGATTGGATCCATGAATCTAGTTTTCATTCTAATTATCTCTCGGAGGCGGATCTAGTCTTCCATTGGAAGCTCTCAGCTTGTCTTCACACTCGCATCCCTCGCCTCCCGGCCCACTTAAAATGCTCTCTGGTGGTAGGAGACACTATAGTCACATGGAAAGCGGTTCGTAAGGCTTTTAATTTACCTTTCCTGCTGTCGGGGCGTTTGGATCTCTGGGGCCATCCTGAGTTTCCACAAGGGGTTGATAGTAGCTTGTTTTCGGGCTGGAGACAGAGGGGGATTAGGGTGGCGAGGCAGCTTATGCACGTCGAGGAAAACCGATGGCTACGCCCTCAGGAATTGCTGTCAACTTTCTCTTTGCCCCCGAACCATTTCCTCCAGGTATCACAACTTCTCTCCTTTTGCAAATCTCGTCTTAGTGATCCCACTTCGGAAGTGTCTCCCTCACCTTTTGAGGACCTGGTGGGTTCGCAGGCTCGTAAGTTATCTCTTTCACACCTGTATACGTGCCTTAACACTTATTTTCTGAAGATCTCTCGAACGGAGGTGTTTAGAAAATGGGAATCTATAGTGCCGGATGAGGACTTGCGTTCAAAAATCTTAGAGGGATGGACTAAAGTTAGAGCAAATGATATCAGCGAGCGTTGGAGGGAGACCTATTTCAAGTTGATGCATTATGGTTACCTGGGATTCAATCTTCCGACCACTACCTCATGTCCCGACAGAATTACTGAATGCCCCAAGTGCTCCAGCCCTGGTACTGATTTTTTTCATGGGATATGGAGCTGCCCTTCCTCACAGTCCTATTGGACTGATGTAGTGAATTATGTAGCCCGCTTTTGGAAACTTAGAGTCCCTATGTCCCCTCAGGCTCTTCTGTTCCAATCTGTCGATCCCGAGACTGCCGAGGCGGCAGGCTTACGAAATGTGCCACGCTTTATCCATGTGATCTTACTGGTGGCTAAACAAGTTATTCTTAGAGAATGGATCCACTCGCGCATGCTGACTATGTCGGATGTGGTGACGGAACTAAAAGTTTTCATGGAGCTCGACAGGTTGGAAACGGAGAGAAACAGGGAACGTAATGCAAAAAGTTTTTTTGCCAAATGGCGCACTTTCATGGCTGCCCATTTTGACAGATCGCAAATTGAGGCTTTTGTCCTGCCCTTCCGTCACACGGAGTGGTATTGTAAGGCCTCACTCAGCGGTACTCTAGGCCCTCTCCGCCTCTCAGATGATGTAGGCTAACTGTCTAGGTCAATGATCTCGTTATGGGTATCCTCGTGGGCCTACCTTCCTCAGATTACTCTCATCTACGCCTTTTCTTTCTACTTATTTTCTCTAATTTTATTCATTCATTTATTTATTTTCCTTCTTCGTCCTTCTTGGCCATTTCCCTTCCCTTGTGTTTTTTTTTTCTTTTCTTTTTCCTTTAACCTTCGATGTTGTCCTGTGTTGTTGTTCTTGTTATAAGTCACGGTCCGAGTGCATGTGGGGGGAGGGAAGGGGGGTTGGGGATTGCTCAGCTCTGTGCACAATGATGTGTCTACGATATGATAATAGTATGTTGAGGCACCCTGGGTACTGCGCTACCCGCCTGTGCCTATCTCTATTGCATTTACTTATTTGCATTTTGTGTTTCTTGCTTCTTATAAAATTTGTAAAGTTCAATAAACAAAGTTTTAAAAAATAAATAAATACTCACTGCACCCCTTATTAAATTCTCTGAGGGGTGTAGTTTCTAAAATGGGGTCACATGTGGGGGGTCCGCTGTTCTGGCACCACAGGGGGCATTGTAAACGCATATGGCCCCTGACTACCATTCCAAACAAATTCACTCTTCAAAAGTTCAATGGCGCTCCTCCTATTCTGAGCATTGTAGTTCGACCGCAGGGCACTTGACGTCCACACATGGCGTATTTCCATACTCAGAAGAAATGGGGTTACAAATTTTGGGGGGTATTTTCTGCTATTAACCCTTGCAAAAATGTGAAATTTGGGGGGGGGGGGGGAACACATTTTAGTGAAAATTTTATTTTTTTAAATATGAAAAAGTCGTGAAACACCCGTGGGGTATTAAGGCTCACTTAATTCCTTTTTACGTTCCTCAAGGGGTCTAGTTTCCAAAATGGTATGCCGTGTGTTTTTTTTTTTGCTGTTATGGCACCATAGGGGATTCCTAAATGCAACATGCCACCCAAAACCCATTTCAGAAAAACGTACTCTCCAAAATCCCCTTGTCGCTCCTTCACTTCTGAGCCCTCTAGTGCACCCGCCGAACACTTTACATAGACATATGAGATATGTGCTTACTCGAGAGAAATTGGGCTACAAATACAAGTATAAATTTTCTTCTTTTACCCCTTGTAAAAATTCAAAAATTGGATCTACAAGAACATGCAAGTGTAAAAAATGAAGATTGTGAATTTTCTCCTTCACTTTGCTGCTATTCCTGTGAAACACCTCAAGGGTTAAAACGCTGACTGAATGTCATTTTGAATACTTTGGGGGGGGGGGGGTGCAGTTTTTATAATGGGGTCTTTTATGGGGTATTTCTAATATGAAGACCCTTCAAATCCACTTCAAACCTGAACTGGTCCCTGAAAAATAGTGAGTTTGAAAATTTTGTGAAAAATTGCTGCTGAACTTTGAAGCCCTCTGATGTCTTCCAAAAGTAAAAAACTCGTCAATTTTATGATGCAAACCTAAAAGTAGACATGTTGTATATGTGAATAAAAAAAAAAAAATCTGTATTTGGAATATCCATTTTCCTTACAAGCAGAGAGCTTCAAAATTAGAAAAATGCAAAATTTTACATTTTTTCATCAAATTTGGGGATTTTTCACCAAGAAAGGATGCAAGTTACCACAAAAATTTTCCACCATGTTAAAGTAGAATATGTCACGAAAAAACAATCTCAGAATGATAACTAAAAGCATTCCAGAGTTATTAATGTTTAAAGACGGAGCCCATTTTCACCTCTAGGACGAAGCCCTTTTTTGCAAATCTGACCACTGTCACTTTAAACATTAATAACTCTGGAATGCTTTTACTTATTCAGATTCTGAGACTGTTTTTTCGTGACATTCTACTTAACATGGTGGTACATTTTTGTGGTAACTTGCATCCTTTCTTGGTGAAAAATTAAAAATTTTACATTTTTCTAACTTTGAAGCTCTCTGCTTGTAAGGAAAATGGATATTCCAAATAATTTTTTTTGGGGGGGATTCACATATACAATATGTCTACTTTATGATTGCATCATAAAATTGACGAGTTTTTACTTTTGGAAGACACCAGAGGGCTTCAATGTTCAGCAGCAATTTTCCAATTTTTCACAAAATTTTCAAACTCAGTATTTTTCAGGGACCAGTTCAGGTTTGAAGTGGATTTGAAGGGTCTTCATATTAGAAATACCCCATAAATGACCCCATTATAAAAACTGCAACCCCCCCCCCCCCCAAAGTATTCAAGATGACATTCAGTAAATGTTTTAACCCTTTAGGTGTTTCACAGGAAAAGCAGCAAATTGGAGAAAATTCTAAATCTTCATTTTTTACACTCGCATGTTCTTGTAGACCCAATTTTTGAATTTTTACAAGGGGTAAAAGGAGAAAATGTATACTTGTTTGTGTAACCCAATTTCTCTCAAGTACCGTATATCCCGGCATATAAGACTACTTTTTAACCCCGAATTTTCTTCTGAAAAGTCAGGGGTCGTCTTATACGCCGGGTACTGGGGTCCGGCATAGGAATACCTATGATTATCTGCCCGGCACGGCTCCCGTGTGCGGCTGCAGGCGGGGGCCGGCCATAGCATGTAAAAACTAATACTGTCTACTAAAAACCAGGGGGCCTCCAGCTGTTGTGAAACTACAACTCCCAGCATGCCCGGACCGGCAAAGGCTGTCCGGGCATGCTGGGAGTTGTAGTTTCACAACAGCTGGAGGCCCCCTGGTTTTTAGTAGACAGTATTAGTTTTTACATGCTATGGCCGGCCCCTGCACACGGGAGCCGGGCCGGACACATTAAAATAAGTATTCCTATCCCGGACAGCCCTGTGTCTGCCCGGTCACTTACCATTCCCTGGCCAATGCGCGTTCTCCTGCGATGATCCTTCGGTCCTCCGCCTCTATGGTTGTACATCAGTGACGTCCCGTGCACACAACCATAGAGACGCAGGAGGACCAGGAGGACCGCAGGATCATCGCAGGAGAACGCGCGTTGGCCAGGGAATGGTAAGTGACCGGCGGTGCGTTATCTTCTTCAGTGTTCCGGTCACCGCTCCCCCGGTACTGGCACCTCCTGCTATGGTCCATAGCAGTAGATTGTGACCCAGGCCGGAGAAGCAGTGACCGGATCACAGTGGGGGCAGTACAGACATAAAGCCTCCAGCCATACACTTTATATGGCTGGAGGCTGATGCTGTATGTCCCCGGAGGGGGGGAAGCTGCCTACTATTATGGGGGGGGGGGGGGGCTGTCTACTATTATGGGGGGGGGGAGCTGCCTACTAATGTGGGGCAACTGCTTACTATTGTGGGGGGAGCTGCCTACTAATGTTGGGGAACTCCTGACCTAATGTTGGGAAGCTGGCAATCTAATGTGGGGGAACATGCTGCCTACCTAATGTGGGGGGAACTATACTGCCTACCTAATGTGGGGGGAACTATACTGCCTACCTAATGTGGGGGGAACATGCTGCCTACCTAATGTGGGGGGAACATGCTGCCTACCTAATGTGGGGGGAACATGCTGCCTACCTAATGTGGGGGGAACTATACTGCCTACCTGATGTGGGGGGAACTATACTGCCAACCTAATGTGAGGGAACATGCTGCCTACTAATGTGGGGGGAACTACAAGGTTCTGTACATCGCGGTAGTCTTATACGGCAAGTATATCCCAAACTCTACATTTTAACTGTAAAAGTTGGGGGTCGTCTTATACACCCAGTCTTATACGCCGGCATATACGGTAAGCAAATACCTCACATGTCTATGTAAAGTGTTCGGCGGGCGCAGTAGAGGGCTCAGAAGCGAAGGAGCGACAAGGGGATTTTAGAGAGTACGTTTTTCTGAAATGGTTTTTGGGGGGCATGTCGCATTTAGGAAGCCCCGATGGTGCCAGAACAGCAAAAAAAAAAAAAACACATGGCATACCATTTTGGAAACTAGACCCCTTGAGGAACATAAGGAATAAAGTGAGCCTTAATACCCCACAGGTGTTTCACGACTTTTGCAGATGTAAAAAAAATTTTTTTTTATTTTTTTACTAAAATGTGGGTTTCCCCCCCAAATTTCACATTTTTGCAAGGGTTAATAGCAGAAAAGACCCCCCAAAATTTGTAACCCCATCTCTTCTGAGTATGAAGGTACCCCATAAGTGGACCTGAAGTGCACTGCGGACGAACTACAATGCTCAGAAGAGAAGGAATCATATTGGGCTTTTTGAGAGCAAATTTTGGGGGGGCATGTTGCATTTAGGAAGCCCCTATGGTGCCAGGACAGCAATAAAAACCCACATGGCATACCATTTTGGAAACTAGACCCCTCACAGAATGTAATGAGGGGTACAGTGAGCATTTACCCCCCACTGGTGTCTGACAGATCTTTGGAACAGTGGGCTGTGCAAAATTTTTCCTTTTTTCACGGACCACTGTTCCAAAGATCCGTCAGACACCTGTGGGGTGTAAATTCTCACTGCACCCCTTATTACATTCCGTGAGGGGTGTAGTTTCCAAAATGGGGTCACATGTGGGTGTGTTTTTTTTTTGCGTTTGTCAGAACTGCTGTAACAAATCAGCCACCCCTGTGCAAATCACCTCAAATGTACATGGAGCACTCTCCCTTCTGGGCCTTGTTGTGCGCCCCCAGAGCACTTTGCGCCCACATATGGGGCATCTCCATACTCGGGAGAAATTGCGTTACAAATTTTGGGGGGGGCGTTTTTCCCTTTTACCTCTTGTGAAAATAAAAAGTATAGGGCAACACCAGCATGTTAGTGTAAAAATTTTTATTTTTTTACACTAACATGCTGGTGTAGACCCCAACTGTTCCTTTTCATAAGGGGTAAAAGGAGAAAAAGCCCCCCAAAATTTGTTAGGCAATTTCTCCCGAGTACGGCGATACCCCATATGTGACCCTATTCTGTTGCCTTGAAATATGACAGGGCTCCAAAGTGAGAGCGCCATGCGCATTTGAGGCCTGAATTAGGGACTTGCATAGGGGTATTCTATGCCAGTGATTCCCAAACAGGGTGCCTCCAGCTGTTGCTAAACTCCCAGCATGCTTGGACAGTCAATTGTTGTCCAGAAAGGCTGGGAGTTTTTGTTTTGCAACAGCTGGAGGCTCCATTTTAGAAACACTGCCATACAATACGTTTTTCATTTTTATTGGGGAAGGGGGGGGGCAGTGTACGTGTGTACATGTAGTGTTTTACTCTTTATTTTGTGTTAGTGTAGTGTTTGTAGGTTACATTCACACTGGAGGCAGATTGCACTGAGTCTCCAAAGCGGGGAACTCACTGTAATCTGCCGCCAGTGTGAATGTAGCCTGTACATTCACATGGGAGGTGGGGGTCAAAACTACAACTCCCAGCATGCACTGACAGACTATGCATGCTGGGAGTTGTAGTTTTGCAACAGCTGGAGGCACACTGGTTGGAAAATATTGAGTTAGGTTCTATGACCTAACTCAGTATTTTCCAACCAGTGTGCCTCCAGCTGTTGCAAAACTACAACTCCCAGCATGTACTGATTGCGGAAGGGCATGCTGGGAGATGTAGTTATGCAATGGCTGGAGGCATGCAAGTACAACTCCCAGCATGCCAAGACAGCCTTATGCTGTTCCTGAATGCTGGGAGTTGTAGTTTTGCAAGATTTAGAGGGGTTCAGGTTGTAAATCACTGTCCAGTGGTCTCAAAACTGTGGCCCTCCAGATGTTGCAAAACTACAACTCGCAGCATGCCCAGACAGCAAACTGCTGTCTGGGCATGCTGAAAGTTGTAGTTTTGCAACATCTGGAGGGCTACAGTTTGAGACCACTTAGTGATCTACAACCTGAATAACTCTAAATATTGCAAAACTACAAGTCCCAGCATGCCCACACAGCAAACAGCTGTCTGGGCATGCTGGGAGTTGTAGTTTTGCAACATCTGGAGGGCCACGGTTTAGAGACCACTGTAAACTGTGGCCCTCTGGATGTTTCTAGGCAACAACTCACCTAGCATGACCCGGAAGTATTGCTGCCGCCACCGCCGCACGTGGGGGAGGATCGCGCTCGGGGATCCAAGTAAGGGACCTTCGGCGCCGACCTTCCCTGGACAGTTCCCCCGTGTTGCCCGGACACCGATAGGTGGGCAAAGTGGGGGAACCGAACTTTACATGTACGTCGCCGCGTGCCAAGTGACACTTCGCGGCGCCATACATCACTCATTGTGAAGGGGTTAAAGTGACTGGTCAGATGTGCAAAAAACGCTCTGGTCCTTAGGTGTAAAGTGGCCTGGTCCTTAACCCTTTAACGACGCAGGACGTATATTTACGCCCTGCGCCGGCTCCCACGATATGAAGCGGGGTCGCGCTGCAACCCCGCATCACATCGAGTAGGTCCCGGCGCTCATTAACGGCCGGGACCCATGGCTAATACCACACATCGCCGATCGCGGCAATGTGTGGAATTAACCTTTTAGAAGCGGCGGTCAAAGCTGACTGCCGCTTCTAAAGCGAAAGTATCCCAGCTAGTCAGTTGGGCTGTTCGGGACCGCCGGGGTGAAATCGCGGCATCCCGAACAGCTTGCAGGACACCGGGAGGGCCCTTACCTGCCTCCTCAGTGTCCGATCGACGAATGACTGCTCCGTGCGTGAGATCCAGGCAGGAGCAGTCAAGCGCCGATAACACTGATCACAGGCGTGTTAATACATGCCGTGATCAGGATGAGAGAGCAGTGTGTGCAGTGTCATAGGTCCCTATGGGACCTATAATACTGCAAAAAAAAAAAAAGTAAAAAAAAAAAAAAAGTGTTAATAAAGGTCATTTAACCACTTCCCTAATAAAAGTTTGAATCACCCCCCTTTTCCCATAAAAAAAATAAAACAGTGTAAATAAAAATAAACATATGTGGTATCGCCAAGTGCATAAATGTCCGAACTATCAAAATATATAATTAATTAAACCGCACGGTCAATGGCGTACGCGCAAAAAAAATTCCAAAGTCCAAAAATGCGTATTTTGGTCACTTTTTATACCATTAAAAAAAAAATGAATAAAAAGTGATCAAAAAGTCCGATCAAAACAAAAATCAAACCGATAAAAACTTCAGATCACGGCGCAAAAAATGAGCCCTCATACCGCCCTGTACGTGGAAAAATAAAAGTTATAGGGGTCAGAAGAGGACATTTTTAAACGTATTAATTTTCCTGCATGTAGTTATGATTTTTTCCAGAAGTACGACAAAATCAAACCTATATAAGTAGGGTATCATTTTAACAGTATAGACCTACAGAATAATGATAAGGTTTAATTTTTACCGAAATATGCACTTCGTAGAAACGGATGCCCCCAATAGTTACAAAATGGCGTTTTTTCTTCGATTTTGTCGCACAATGATTTTTTTTTCCGTTTCGTCATGAATTTTTGGGTAAAATGACTGATGTCACTGCCAAGTAGAATTGGTGACGCAAAAAATAAGCCATAATATGGATTTTTAGGTTGAACATTGAAAGGGTTATGATTTTTAAAAGGTAAGAGGAAAAAACGAAAGTGCAAAAACGGAAAAAACCTGAGTCCTTAAGGGGTTAAAGGGGTACTCCGCTCCTGGCATCTTATCTCCTTTACAAAGGATAGGGGATAAGATGTTAGATCACCGCGGTCTCGCTGCTGCGGCACCCAGTCATCATTACTGCGCAGAGCGAGTTCGCTCTGTGCATAATGACGGGCGATACAGGGGCCGGAGAAGCGTGACGTCATGGCTCCGCCCCTCATGACATCACGGCCCGTCCCTTTAATGCAAGTCTATGGCAGGGGGCGTGACGACCACCCCCCCCCCCCTTCCCATAGACTTGTATTGAGGGGGGCGGGCCGCGACGTCACGAGGGGCGGAGCCGTGACTTAACGATGCTCCGGCCCCTGTATTGCCCATCATTACGTGCAGAGCGATCTCGCTCTGCGCAGTAATGATAGCGGGGTGCTGCAGCGGCGATCCCCGGGGTCCCCGGCAATCTGACATCTTATCCCCTATCCTTTGGATAGGGGATAAGATGTCTAGGGGCGGAGTACCCCTTTAAGGGGTTAAGGACCAGGCCCATTTTGGCCTTAAGGACAAGAGCGTTTTTTGCACATCTGACCATTGTCACTTTAAGCATTAATAACTCTGGGATGCTTTTACCTTTGATTCTGAGGTAGTTTTTTCGCGACATATTCTACTCTATGTTAGTGGTAAAATTTCATCGACATTTGCATCATTTCTTGGTGAAAAATTCCAAAATTTGATGAAAAAAAAAATAGAAAATTTTGCATTTTCCTAACTTTGAAGCTCTATGCTTGTAAGGAAAATAGACATTCCAAATAAATTATTTACTGATTCACATAAAATATGTCTACTTGATCTGTTTTTTACTTTTGGAAGACATCAGAGGGCTTCAAAGTACAGCAGCAATTTTCCAATTTGTCACAAAATTTTAAAAAATCTGAATTTTTCAGGGACCAGTTCAGTTTTGAAGTGGATTTGAAGGGCCTTCATATTAGAAATACCCAATAAATGACCCCATTATAAAAACTGCACCCCTAAAAAGTATTCAAAATGACATTTAGTAAGTGTGTTAACCCTTTAGGTGTTTCACAGGAAAAGCAGCAAAGTGAAGGAGAAAATTCAAAATCTTCATTTTTTACACTCGCATGTTCTTGTAAACCCAGTTTTTGAATTTTTACAAGGGGTAAAAGGAGAGAAATCTTCCTACAATGTGTAACCCAATGTCTCTCGAGTAAGGAAATACCTCATGTGTATGTCAAAAGTCCGGTGGGTGCAGTAGAGGGTTCAGAAGGGAAGGAGCGACAAAGATTTTGGAGAGCAAGTTTTTCTGAAATGGGTTTTGGGGGCATGTCACATTTAGGAAGCCCCTATGCTGCCAGGACAGCAAAAAATAAAAATAAAAACACCCACATGGCATACTATTTTGGAAACTATACCCCTCAAGGAACTTAACAAGGGGTCCAATTAGCCTTAAAGGGGTAGTCCAGTGGTGAAAAACTTATCCCCTATCCTAAGGATAGGGGATAAGTTTGAGATCGCGGGGGTCCGACCTCTGGGGCCCCCTGCGATCTCTCTGTACGGGGCCCCGGCTCTCCGCTGAGATAGCGGGTGTCGACCCCCGCACGAGGCGGAGGCCGACACGCCCCCTCAATACATCTCTATGGCAGAGCCGGAGATTGCCGAAGGCAGCGCTTCGGCTCTGCCATAGAGTTGCATTGAGGGGGCGTGTCGGCCGCCGCTTCGTGCGGAGGTCGACACGCCCCCTTCCCGCGGGCTGTCGGGGCTCCATACAGGAGATCGCGGGGGGCCCCAGGGGTCGGACCCCCCGCGATCTGCAACTTATCCCCTATCCTTAAGATAGGGGATAAGTTGTAAACCACTGAATCACCACTGGACTACTCCTTTAACACCCTACAGGTGTTTACCATTTTTTTGTAAAATGCTGCTTTTCCCCAAAAAATTTTACATTTTTACAAGGGGTAATAGTAGAAAATGTCCCCCAAAATTTGTAACCCCATCTCTTCTGAGTATGGAAATACCCCATGTGTGGATGTCAAGTGCTCTGCTGGGTGTATTTGTTTGAAAAGGGATGGGACCATGTGGGAAAATGGGCCATGTGTGTTTACAGAGCGCCCCGTAGTGCCAGAACAGTGGACCCCCCCCCCCCCCACCACACATGTGACCCCATTTTGGAAACTAAACCTCTCAGAATTTAATAAGGGGTGCAGTGAGTATTTACACCCCACTGGCGTTTGACAGATCTTTGGAATAGTGGACTGTGCAAATGAAAACAAAAATTTTTCATTTTCACGGACAACTGTTCCAAAAATCTGTCAGACACCTGTGGGGCGTAAATGCTCACTGTACCCCTTATTACATTGTTCTGGTACTTTGGGAGCTTTGTAAACACAAGTGGCCTTCAATTTCTAACACATTCTCTCTCCAAAATCCCAATGGCGCTCCTTCTCTTCAGAGCATTGTAGTGCGCCAGCAGAGCACTTTACATCCACATTTGGGTTATGTTCTTACTCAGGAAAAAAGCCCCCCAAAATTTGTAACCCCATTTCGTCTATTTTCCCTTGTGAAAATGAAAAATTTAGGGTAACACCAGCATTTTAGTGAGAAAAAAAATGTTCTTCATTTTCCCATCCAACTTTTATGAAAATTCTTAAAACACCTGTGGGGTGTTAAGGCTCACTATACCCCTTGTTACGTTCCGTGAGGGGTGCAGTTTCCAAAATGGGGTCACATCTGGGTATTTATTTTTTTGCGTTTATGTCAGAATCGCTGTAAAATCACCAATTTAGGCCTCAAATGTACATAGTGCGCCCTCTCCTGTGCGTCCGCAGAGCATTTTACATCCACATATGGGGTATTTCCATTTTCGGGAGAAATTGCGTTACAAATTTGGGGGGTCTTTTTTGCTTTTTTTATAAAGTATGGGGCAACATCAGCATGTTAGTGTAAAAATTTAAATTTTGTTTACACCAACAGGCTGGTGTAGACCCCAACTTTTCCTTTTCATAAGGGGTAAAAGGAGAAAAAGCCCCCAAAATTTGTAGTGCAATTTCTCCCGAATACGGAGATACCCCATACGTGGCACTTAACTGTTTCCTTGAAATATGACAGGGCTCTGAAGTGAGAGAGCGCCATGCGCATTTGAGGACTAAATTAGGGATTGCATAGGGGTATTCTATGCCAGTGATTCCCAAACAGGGTGCCTCCAGCTGTTGCTAAACTCCCGGCATGCCTGGACAGTCAGTGGCTGTCCGGAAATGCTGGAAGTTGTTGTTTTGCAACAGCTGGAGGCTCCGTTTTGTAAACACTGCCGTACAATACGCTTTTCATTTTTATTGGGGGGGGGGGGGGGGGGAAGAGATAGTGTAAGGGGGTGTATATGTAGTGTTTTACTCTTTATTATGTGTTAGTGTAGTGTTTTTAGGGTACATTCGCACTGGCGTTTACAGCGAGTTTCCCGCTAGGAGTTTGCACTGCGGCAAAGCTGCTATGTGGGCATGCTGGGAGTTGTAGTTTTGCAAGATCTAGAGTGTTACATTATAGAGATCACTGCAAAGTGATCTCACAACTGTGGCACTCCAGCTGTTGCAAAACTACAACTCCCAGCATGCCCAAACAGCTGTCTGGGCATCCTGGGAGTTGTAGTTTTGCGACTTCTGGAGGGCTACAGGTTAGAGACCACTGTATAGTGGTCTCAGACTGTAGCCCTCCAGATGTTGCTAGACAACTCACCGGCTTTCGTACGATCCAGCGAGCTGCATAGCCGTCCTCTTCTGCCGCCTGCTGCCACCGCCGATAGCTTCCCACTGCCATCGCCGACGGGTAAGTGGACTTCGGCCCCGGTCTTCTGTCGTTTCCCCGTCCTGCTCCGCCTTATTGTTGGTGGGCAGAATGGGGAAAACTGAAGTAAACCCCCCCCCCCCCGATCTGCTATTGGTCATTATTTTGATGACCAATAGCAGGGATAACTACAAACCCCATTATATTCCGGGTCACCATAGACCCGTATGACCCAGAATAGGCGCAAATCGCAAGTGTGAATTCACTTGCGATTTGCGCCGATCGCTGACATGGGGGGGGTCTGATGACCCCCCTGGGCATTTGCGCGGGGTGCCTGCTGATCGATATCAGCAGTCACCCCGGTCCGGTCCCCGGGGAACAAAATTCTCCATGATGTACGCGTACGTCCTTGGTCCTTAACAGGTTAAACACACTGCAACTCCAAGTCAATCACACTTCTGAGAAGTCACACTGTCCACTCAGGAAGCAACACTGATTGACAATCAATTTCACATGCTGCTGTGCAAATGAAACAAACAGGTGGAAATTATAGGCAATTAGCAAGACCCCCCCCCCCCCCCCAATAAAGGAGTGGTTCTGCAGGTGGTAACCACAGACAACTTCTCAGTTCCTATGCTTCCTGGCTGATGTTTTGGTCACTTTTGAATGCTGGCGATGCTTTAACTCTAGTGGTAGCATGAGACAGTCTACAATCCACACAAGTGGTTCAGGTAGTGCAGCACATCCAGGATGGCACATCAATGTGAGCTGTGGCAAGAACGTTTTCTGTGTCCGTCAGCGTAGTGTCCAGAGCATGGAGACGCTACCAAGAGACAGGCCAGTACATCATGAGATGTGGGAGGAGGCCTTAGGATGGTAACAACCCAGCAGCAGGACTGCTACCTCCGCCTTTGTGCAAGAAGCAGGAGGAGCCCTACAAAATTACCTCCAGCAGGCCACAAATGTGCATGTGTCCCCTTAAACGGTCAGAAACAGACTCCTGAGGGTGGTATGAGGGCTAGACATCCACACGTGGGGGTTGTGCTTACAGCCCAACACTGCAGGACATTAGGCCTTTGCCAGAGATCGGCAAATTCGCCACTGGCGCCATGTGCTCTTCAAAGATGAAAGCAGGTTCATACTGAGCATATGTGATAGAGCCTGGAGACGCAGTGGAGAACATTCTGCTACCTGCAACATCCTCCAGCATGACCGGTTTGGCGGGGGGTCAGTAATGGTGTGGGGTGGCATTTCTTTGGGGGGTTTGTAGAGAGGCATTGTAGAAAGGTAATATGGGCACGTGGAGGCCACACGCACACTACGGTGCCTCATTTTTCCTTGTTTTAAGGACATTACATCAAAGTTGGACCAGCCTGTAGTGTGGTTTTCCACTTTGAGTGTGACTCCATATCAAGACCACCATGGGTTGATAAATTTTAATTTCCATTGATAGTTGTATGCGCTGACAACAAATTATGTAAAGACGAAAAGTATTTCTTACGATTACCTTATTTATAGGCGTATAACACGCACTTTTTAGGCTAAAATTTTTAGCCTAAAGTCTGTGTGCGTGTTATACGCCGATACACCCCCAGGAAAGGCAGGGGGAGAGAGGCCGTCGCTGCCCGCTTCTCTCCCCCTGCCTTTCCTGGGGTCTAGAGCGCTGCTGTCGGCCCTTTTCACCCCCTGTTATCGGCGCTGCTGCCCGTTCTGTCCCCCTGACTATCGGTGCCGGCGCCGATAGCCAGGGAGAGAGAAGCGGCGCTGAAGGCCAGGGGGAGAGAAGGGGCAGCGGCACCCATTGCCGGCGCCGCTGCCCCGTTGCCTCCCCCCATCCCCGGTGGCATAATTACCTGAGTCGGGTCCGCGCTGCTCCAGGCCTCCGTCGTGCGTCCCCGGCGTCATTGCTATGCGCTGAACGGCGCGGCACATGACGTCAGAGCGCCGCGCCGTGCATAGCAACGACGCTGGGGACGCACGACGGAGGCCTGGAGCAGCGCGGACCCGACTCAGGTAGTTATGCCACCGGGGATGGGGGGAGGCAATGGGGCAGCGGCGCCGGCAATGGGTGCCGCTGCCCCTTCTCTCCCCCTGGCTGTCGGCGCCGCTTCTCTCCCCCTGGCTATCGGCGCCGGCAATGGGGCGCCGGCACCGATAGTCAGGGAGACAGAACGGGCAGCGGCGCCGATAACCAGGGGGTGAAAAGGGCCGACAGCAGGGCTCTAGACCCCAGGAAAGGCAGGGTGAGAGAAGCGGGCAGCAACGGCTTCTCTGCCTTTCCTGGGGGTATATCGGGGTATACACGCGCGCACACGCACCCTCATTTTATCATGGATATTTGGGTAAAAAACTTTTTTTACTTAAATATCCTTGGTAAAATGAGGGTGCGTGTTATAGGCCGGTGCGTGGTATACCCCGATAAATACGGTAGTTCATTCATATCTAGGATTGTTATCTTAGTGTTCCCTTTTTTATTTTTTTTTAGCAGTGTACATATTTCCCACCATCAATTGCAAATAAATTCTTTAAAAATCAGACTGTGATTTTATGTTTTTTTTTCTCATTATGTCTATCATAGTTAAGTTATACCTATGATGAATATATGCTCCACTATATGCTCCACTGTATATTCCAATGTATTGACTTCTGTCCAGTGAAGTTACACATAGGAACCATGCACTTTTTACTGCATGTAAGAGCTGAGGAATGTGCTATCCACAAACAGTGCGAATGCTGCAGAAATTATTCCACCTTTATTTTTTCGGGAGAATGTAAATAGGTAATTTCCAATATGCATGTGTTTTTTTTTGTTTTTTTTGCTTCAATCTTGTTATAATACAGGGTTTTATTAGGAAAGGGTGACTTCATATTTATATACCATTTTCTAAAACATTTTATTTTTACTTTTTGTACTCTTAGGGCAGTGTTTCTAAACTAGCGTGCCTCCAGCTGTTGCTAAACTCAGTCTTTGGTTCCTCAGACATGCTGGGAGTTTTAGTTATGCAACGACTGAAGGCATAATGGTGAAAACACTTCCTTAGGGGGATTGGTTTTATACTACAATATTACAACACTTGTACTGCAGCGTAGTATTGCTGTCAGGATTAGCCTTCCATAGCCGGCAGACCCGGAGGCTACGACTTGGCCTCCCGCTGCCATCGGGACCCGGCTATCACACTGTAGGCTCGTTGTAGATGCAAAGGTCAGTACTGACTGACATTATAGGGTTAGGCTATGTCACACGATGGAATTTCCGTGCAGATTCCGCAGCAGAGTCCCATTGATATCAATTTACGCAGCAGATGTTTCCGCTGCAGAAATTCCTATTTCGGAGTCCGCAGAAAGACTAGTCTATTCTTTCTGCAGTCTGCATAGAAATGCAGCGCTATCTATGAGACAGCAAATTTCTGAGTGCTCCTAGCGCTGGCATGTTCTGCAGGCACTCCGCTGTCAGAGCAATCTTTACAAGGAAATTTTCTGTGTGGGTATTTGCCCGTGTGAACATAGCCCTAAGCTGGCGAGACCTTTGGTCTTCGCAGTTGCAGCAGGAGCACAGCTCCATTTGAAAGCACAGCTGTATTTGAAAGTCTCTGGCTGAGGGGTGGCTATAACATCAATGTTCTTCATGGTGTGTGAAGCCATCACTCACCATGATGCCATAGTGCGATTACGTGTTACTTATTCTTAAAACTTTAAAAAATAAAATAGCCATAATGAGGACAATACATTTTGGGGGAGCTTTCATTTTTCAGAGGTCTTTTGAAAAATGAAAGAAGCAATCAGATTACTATGGGCAACTGCGTCACTGTTCCTCTGCACAAGTTTTGATACACAAAGGGGGAGATTTATGAGAAAATACAAAAACTAGGTTGGACTAAGGAGTGGAGCGGCCTGCAGACTGATTGATTTATCACTATGTAGGACAGTAATTGGCATAATTCTGGCTAAAATAAATATTGGCTCACAGCTGGTGTGGATGTCCATTGAGGGGCAAAAAGACAGCCAAAGATGTGCCAACTCTTAAGGGATTTTAATATATTTGAAGCATCTTATTCTTAAACTAAAACCGATTTTAACCTCTTAGTAACCTATGACAATTATTCTCATCATGGAGCCGTTAAAAAAGGTGTAGAGAGCAGGATAAAGACCCAAGCTTGCTCCATACTTGGTAGCTCCCAGCTATTTTTATCAGCTGAGGGATGCCACTGTATTGTACACACACATATATATATATATACACACATACACATATATATATATATATATATATACATACATACATACATACACACACACACAGGTAGTGACAGTTTTTCTCTGTTCTCAGAACCATTGGGTATCCAATGGTGGTCAGACCCCCACTGATTCTCTTGGTATCCCATTTCCGCTGGATAACTTTGCAAATTTACAATATCCCTTGAACTTCCACTAAAATAATTAAACTGCTGCAAGAGCAGAGGAAATAATGCTATAATATGCTTAGAAATCCCTCCAAAAACCATTAATACAAATGCTATGGTGACAATAGGAAGGCACAGCTCTAAAAACAGTAATAGTATGTACATGATATTTAGCTCTAACATACAGGACACAGGATTACTCTATAGAAAATACAAGAATTAGCTCTGACAGGATGGTAGTGTGTATGTCTGGGCTGTTCTATGTCACCTCAGGAACACAATCCATTATAATGTGTATTATTATTTTCATACAGTAGATTTATTACCTCTTACTGGACGCGGATCAGGAATAAAAATAAAAAAAAAAACCACTCGACATCTGCCTCACAGGAAACACAGGATTAGCAGGGATTAAGGAAGTAGTATTTATATAGTAGGGAATTGTGGGGGCCACAACAATATGGCCGAAACTCTACGCACTCGGCGACACTGTAAATTAGTG
Organism: Hyla sarda; assembly: GCF_029499605.1. Lineage (NCBI taxonomy): Eukaryota > Metazoa > Chordata > Amphibia > Anura > Hylidae > Hyla > Hyla sarda. The sequence goes on along the minus strand of NC_079195.1, from coordinate 156,678,267 downwards.
TTTCACATGTTATAAAGGACATGTGATCAGGGTGGGAGGGGATTATTACTAATACAGGTCTACGTAGGGAGAAATGGTAAATGCTTCATACTAAAAGGCAAAAGAACTTGTGATGAGGTCAAAAGCACGTGATCAGTCACATGCGGGAGGTGTAAATTGAACCGCTGTGAGGTGGTTTTTTGCGCCCCCGTGAAGCCTTGCGTCCGCTCCTCCCCCAGCTCTCCTAAGATTTCCGAAGCTAGAGCTGGGGGAGGGCAGAGCAAGGGGAGAGAGGAGGTACACGCCCCCTCCCTCATCTCCCCTCCCTGAGCTCAGGACGGACATACATCTCCACGGGGAGAAGTACACGCCCCCTCCCTTATCTCCCCGAGCTGAGGACGTAGGGCGCAAAAAAACACCTCACACCCCCTACCTCGTCTCCCCTGCTTGAGCTGGGGGAGGACCGGACGCAAGGATTAACGGGGGCGCAAAAAACCACCTCACCCCGCCCCTTTACGAAGTTTGCCGAAGCTAGAAGGGGGAGGAGCAAGTGTGCCGAAGCTACAGCGGGGAGGAGCGAGGGCAGAGCCATGGGTTTGATTTTTTCACCTCACGTCTGCAGATAATTAAGTCACGCCCCCTCACCCCCCTCCCGGAGGATGGAGAGCCCGAGAGCGCAGCTCTGCACAATACAATTAGACAATGCAGGGGGGGAATGAGGACGTACACAGCTCCTCCCCCCTGCTCTATACACATAGGACCTCATTAATCACGGGGAGGTTTCATCCCGAAGGGGGGTGGGAAGAGGTGGAAAGGTGTGCAGGGTGACTGGTGGGAGGGAGAGGAGGGGGAGAGAGAAAGAGAAGAAGAGAGGAATTAAGGAAAAAAGCCCAGAAGAGAGAAGAGAATAGAAAGGAAAGGAAGAGAAAAGAGAGTAGAATAGGACCTAGGCATGAAGGCACGTAACTCACCCGGCGATCCAGGTTACAGCAGGATACCCCTCGGCTCACAGGGCAAGCATGACAGTCATAGGAGCAGTCTTGTAGGTAGGAGGAGTTCAGAGAAGGTACGGAAGCTCTCCCCGCGCTAACCGGTGGTCGATATCAAGATGCACAATAGCGAATTAGGCACAAGGTATTATAACAATATTTATTATACGCAACGCGTTTCTGGGCTGGGACAGCCCTTTCTTCAGGTGTAATAAAACCAGTTACACAGGGACATAAATAGGATAGGAACGGAGCGTCATATCACCGGACATGACGTACCGCAAAGCAACACACCTGACAAATAAATACAACTAACAGTAAAATAATAACATAATATGCAAAAAAGACAAAAAAATATACAGTGGTTCTTTCTATAGTCTCATTAAGGCCCTCAGAGTATAACGAGTTAATTTTAAATATACAGTAAGACTCTCTGTTGATTAATTCCTGGAATCTATTGTGATGTTGAGTGGAAATAGATTCAATCACACAAATTGACATGCCACTAGTGTCACTCGCATGGCAATTAGCAACATGCCGAGATACACTATGCAATTGAAACTTAGTGGATATATTATGGCGGTGTTTATTTAACCTAGCTCTTAAGGTTTGTACGGTTGGCCCCACATACTGTATTCCACAAGAACAGGTAAGAAGATATATTACATACATAGATGCACATGTGTGGAGCTGTTTTATTGTAAACTTTTCACCTGTTGATTTTGATAAAAAACTTTTTATTCCTGGTTTAGGGATTAGGTTACAACACAGGCATCTCGATTTTCCACAGCGGAATGTGCCAATTTTTGGCACACTCCAGTGTTTTCATTAACCTGTTTAGTTTGGTATAGAGATCTAATCCGACTAGGAGCTAGATGGTTCCTCAGCGTTTTTGCTCTCCGGAATGTAATGCCAGGATTTTTTGGAAGCATTCCTTTTATAACAGGGTCTGAAAGAAGAACTGGCCAATATTTATACCTAATTTTTCTAATGTTGCCAGTACCTGAGCTATAATTAGTAATAAAATTTAATTTTCTATTTTTATTTCTATTTTCTACAGTAGATAACACTACAGGAGCAGCAGCATTTCTTTCCTTATGTTTAGTGTCAACTAGCTAATTTTGTGAGACTGTGCTGATTTTTTGAAAAGCTTTCTTTAAAATTTTCTTCGGATAACACTTTTCTAAAAAAAACGATCACGTAAAATCAATGATTGTGCCTTAAAATCTACATCAGAACTGCAATTTTTTCGAATGCGTTGATATTGTCCAAATGGTATGTTATTAACCCACTTCGGGTAATGGCAACTAGAATAAAGAGACTATTCACGTCAACTTTTTTAAAGTGAGTTTTAGTCTGGATTTTTCTCAGGGAATTAAAAAAAATGTCTAGATTTAGGAAGACCATGTTTGTATTAGAAAAATTAGGGGTAGGGCGTGTGCTGCAGCGCATGGCGGCGGTCGCATAGTGTCTGTGCTCCACTATCCTCTGGGCCTGCTAGCGGCTTCATAGCGTTTGTACCTAGCTATTTACCTCCTCACCGGCTGCCACCGTTTGGGGAATTACCTGCCAGTCGGATCATGACCAGTACGAGAGGCAACAAGAAGAAGAGTCCTATGAAACTCACGGCATTTTTCCCCGCTGCCGAGGTCTCACAAGATGGCGCGGCGGCCTCCCCGCCTCAGCAGGCTGGAGTGCCTTCCACAAGCGGCTCTGCATCTGCTCTGCGGGGAGTGCTTCTCCGGCCTCGTCCAAAGCAGACGGCGCACACTACCAAGCTCCAGTGCCCGCGGCTCTGTCCATACCCAACAGATCGGCAGCGCTGCCCGGGTCGCACCAGGTACTATTCTCCCCTGCGCCCCTAGCAAAGCAATCGTCAGGGAGTCTGCCTGTGAGAGAGACTGAGGAGATCAACCAGGTACCCCTTATAGAACATGTCATGAGAGGTCTGCTAACGGAATTGAAGTGCTCTATACAGGCTAACCTACAGACCGCAGTCTCCAGTATACAAACTGAACTGGCTAGTATAGGGAACCGTACCTCCCATATTGAATCTAAAATGGCGGAGCTCACGGCTTCGCACAATGCTGTGGTGGATGTAGCTAACTCCTTAGAAGATAAGGTGCTGGCCCTTAAGCTGAAGATTGTGGATGTGGAGGACCGCTCCCGTCATAATAACTTGAGAGTTAGTGGGGTGCCGGAGTCAGTGAAAACCAAGGAACTGAATGATTACTTGACTGATTTCTTTACCTTGCTTCTCCCTCATGCCAGCACATTGGATCTGCTCATGGACAGGGTACATAGACTGCCCAAGCCGAAGTCCCTCTCCAGCTCAGTGCCGCGTGATGTTATCTTACGCATGCATTTCTACCATATAAAAGACCAACTAATGCAAGCAGCGCGTAATGTACCTACTTTACCTGAAAGATTTGCTGGCCTGCAGTTATATACGGATCTTTCGGAGGCCACACTGGCCAGGCGACGGAAATTCAGTGCCGGAGCCAAATTGTTGCGGGAGCATGGGATTCCTTACAAATGGGGTTTCCCCGTCAAGATGATTATTACCCGTAATGGCTCTAAAAAGGTGGTGGCCACACCAGATGAGCTGGAGCACCTTTGCAGTAAGTGGAACTTACCTGTTCCTGCATCATCCCCACGGTCTGCTGGACCTTCTCCTATACCTGCAGTAGAAGAAGAATGGAGCGTGGTCACCAACCGTAAACGGAAAAATAAGTGACACTGTGTTACTGGGATCCCCCACTTTGCCCTCTGTCATATGGACTTGTGGACTTTGGTTTCTGCGACTGGATCCGGTACAGTCTTTATGGTTCTATTTTGACTTTTTTTGACGCTGATTGGGTACTCTTCAGTTGTTTTTTTCCCACAGGCCCAGCTGTGGACATTTTGATATCTCTTGTCCCCCACTGAGGCTTACCACATGGCCTTTATTGACATATGTGTTTATGTGTTTCCCCTGTTCTTGTTCCCCTTTTCTCTGTGTTTTTCCTTTGTTTGTTGGTCTGTCCAGTCCGGGTCGCTGGGGTACATATTTTTGAGTCCAGGATACTTCTGTTGTATGCGATGGCTGTGCTGCCTTTTTAGGTTAACTGCATTATAAGATAGGTTGTGTAGTGTATCACTGCCATCTAGTGGCAGAAGTTAATATCAGCTTTTACTTACACAGATAGCTTAAACAGACAGGAAGTAACCTTTGTTCCAGGAAGTTCTTCCACCATCTTGAGGTCACTCTTCCACTGTGCAGGCAGCATGTATCTATCTCTCCCATGAGGTTTGGGACATCATCACCTGTAAGTGCCTTTCTGCTTAGTTATTTGTCATTTATGCTAGGCTAATGATTCCATGTGTACTGATATGTTGTTATTGTATTGTATTGCAGTTTCACAGACTAAAATAAAGTTGGATTGCTCTGGTGGACAATACAAGCATGGGCTTCTGTTTACTGGAGTCTCTAACAAGTGTTTAGCTGTCCGTTTAGAATCACAAATAGTCAGTGTTTTGAGAGCGGAACAATAGCAAATGATACCAGAGTTGGTGAATGTGCTTGTTGCTATGAAGGTGATACCAATGATTCAGAGCTCCCTTCTATATTGTTATGGTACTTAAACTGGTTTCTCTTAATGCTAAGGGATTGAATTTGCCATTTAAACGTTCTCTGGTATGGCGTGAGGCCAATCGTTTTAATACCAATGTTCTTTCACTGCAAGAAACGCATCTGAATTTAGATTATGCCGGCCGTCTTAAGCATGCAAGATATCCCCACATGTTTCACTCCCATGCCCTGCACAAAAAGGGGGGGTTGTCCATTGCTATACATGACTCTGTGGCCCTTTCTGTTCAACACCCCCATGTTGATACTGGTAAGAGGTATATAATCTTAACATGTATGCTCAACGGGGTACAATATACATTGGTAGCCCTGTATGCACCTAATCACCGCCAGTGTGTGTTTCTTAAATCACTCCTACGTAGAGTGGAGAAGGTAGCACTAGGTCACATAGTACTGTTAGGAGACTTTAACATGACGATGTGGCCCCAGGTTTATTCTACAGCTGCTTCTTATAGAATAGGCCCCACAGGCTTTTTCTCTATGGTGTCTACCTTTGGGTTATATGATGCATGGAGGGTGACACATCCTACTGAAAAAGACTTTACGTTTTACTCTACTGCGCACAAATCCTACTCACGCATAGACTACACTTTAGTGTCTAGGGCTCTGCTCCCCTTGATAGCACAGACTAAAATTATGCCTCAAGAGTGGTCTGACCACTCTCCCATTAGTATAACTATTAGAGAGAAATACACTCATCATCCGGTCTCGGCTTAATTCCATGATCTTGAATAATCCAGAATATACAGAAGCCACCGCTGCAGTTATCCCCGCTTTTTTTCAGGTTAATGATGATAGAACTGTAGCGGACACTACGCTGTGGTGCGCCTTTAAGGCCACCATTGGGGGCCATTTCATTAGTCAGACGTCACATGAGAGAAAGAAAAGAGTGTCTCGCACATTAGAACTACAACAACAGATAGCGGACTTGCACAGACGTAATAAAGTCTGCTTTTCACCAGAGACAGCTGCTGAATTTACGGTACTGCAGGCTGAATTGCACACTTTTATCTTTACACTCCTACGAGTTAGCACTTAGGAGACTCAAAATGACTTACTACTGGCAGGGCAATAATACTAGTTCTATCTTAGCTAAACAACTAAAGAAAAAAGTGGCTAGATCTAGACCCTAAGGGCATGGCTGATTGCTTCGCTAGCTACTATGAAAAACTGTACAATTTACGTTTGGATCCCTTGACACACCAGTCGTCTACTGAGGCTATTTCTTCCTTCCTTTCTTCTGTATCTCTCCCCGCCCTGTCTGCTGACCAGGCAGAAGACCTTAATAGGTCTTTTTCTGAAGAGGAGGTGGCCTCCTGTATCCATTCCTTTAAAAAAGGCAAGTCCCCAGGGCAGGACGGCATTTTGAATGACTTTTATAAAAGATTTGACACCCTGGTAGCTCCATACCTAACTAGAGTCTTTAATAGTATAAATGACTTGGGTCTGCCTCCGAGGGAGATGTTGGAGGCCCTAATAGTTACTATCCCCATGGAGGGTAAATCTCCCGATGATCCAGGCAGCAATAGACCCATTTCGCTACTAAATAGAGACATTAAGTTGTACGCTATGGTGTTGGCGTCTCGACTTAATACATACCTTCCTTCTCTTGTCAATAGGGACCAGGTAGGCTTTGTGCTGAAGCGTCAGACCCTAGATGGCACAAGACCCCTTCTGAGCCTGATTTCTAAAGCCCGCTCTGATCGGACGCCTTCTCTGCTCCTGTCTTTGGATGTGGAGAAGGCGTTCGATCGGGTGCATTGGGGGTATTTGCATGCGGTCCTCCAGAAATTTCGATTTCCACCTGCGTTTAGTCGAGCGATTATGGCCCTCTGTACATCACCTTCGGCGAGAGTATTCTCGTCCGGTGCCTTATCCGGGAGATTCCTTCTTAGTAATGGGACAAGACAAGGGTGCCCCTTGTCCCCGGTCATTTTTACCCTAGTTATGGAACGGTTTGCGCAGCACATCAGAGAATCGTCCAACATCACCTGCATAAAAGTAGGCCCTACGGATCCCCGAATCGGCCTTTTTGCGACTACGTTATCCTGTGCCTCTCTCTGCCTCAAATCTCTCTACCAGCTGTGATGGAAGTTTTGGAGAGCTTTAGCAAAGTTAGCTATTATAAGCTGAAAGCCTCTAAATCCAACATACTGGCAATTAGTGTTCCTAGGGACTTGGAGACCGAGCTGAAACTGCGGTTTCCCTTTAGCTGGGCAACAGAAAAGATCCCTTACTTGGGCATATCATTAACCCCCCACCCCGACAACTTAGTGTCAGTAAATGTTTCCGCTCTGAAAGCGCAAATTGGGAAGGTTATGGAACACTTTGCTTCCTATTTCATGGGCCGGACGAATAGCTACCGCTAAAATGATGATACTGCCTAAAGTTCTATATTTTTTTAGGAATTTGCCGGTGATCGGAGCATCCTTGTTATATCAATCTGTGGAGAGGGGGGGATGGGAGTCCCTAATTTACGGGCCTACTATCAGGCAGTCCTGTTGGACCAGTGGAAAAAATGGTGGTGGCAAGTAGACCGCCACACTGGGTGGATATTGAAGCGACCCTTCTTTTTCCTGCCTCACTTTTCTATTTTCTATGGACTCTTCGCTTCAACCCTACTTCTTCGCCTTCCTCTCCCTACTCTACAATAGCAGCAGCAGCAGCAGTTCGGTTGTGGAGCAAGTCTACAATATGCACTAAATTACTTCCCCCCAGACTACAAAATGTTCCCATAGAGGCAATCGGTCAATTCCTTCCTGACATAGACTTCCGACACTGGGTGACTAGGGGAGTTAGATTTCTTGCCGACGTTGTAGATGTGGATGGTCTGCTGCCCTTCTCTACGATAGTTGACAAATATGGGATCTCTAATAGGGACCTTTTCTTATACCTTAGACTGAGACATTTCATGTACTCCCTACAATGGCCGATGGTTCCCCTTAAAACGACCTATGAATCCCACTTCATGGATTGGGAGACATTTCGGAAAGGCATTACAATTGGGAACTCTGAGATACTAAAACTAGATTGCCCGGAGCGTTACCCCTTTTAGGAGAAGTGGGAGCAGGACTTAGCTATGACATTCTCCGCCGAACAGTGGGAGGTAGCATTTTCCCTACCGAAAAAGCACTCTAGGTGCGCTACCCACTTTGAGGCCTCCCGCAAACTGATGTACAGGTGGTACTACACCCCAGTTAGACTTGCTAAAATATTTCCGTTGGTCTCACCACTGAGCTGGAGATGCAATGCCGCAGAGGGGTCACTGCTGCATGTTTGGTGGTCCTGCCCTAAGTTGCAAATGTTGTGGGAAAGGGTGAAAGGCCTGCTTGATCACTTGCTTAAGGTCCCCTTCGCGTGGGGTCCGGAGGTGGCCCTGTTGACCATGAATGTAGAAATGTTACTTCCTAAGCATGTTACGATTTTGTTTCAAGTTCTCACAGTGACTAGAACAGCTATTGCTAAATGTTGGAAATCAACGGATATTCTGGACCTCCCGGCCATTAAAGCGGCGATACACCACAATATTATCCTTGAGGGTCTCATAGCCAAACACCTAGGACTCTCTAAACAACGTATTGACATGTGGTTCGATTGGACCAAAGATCTATAATGCCTTGTATTATGTTTTCTGTTCATGTAACCCTTGGATTATGTGTACCCTGCTCTATATGTCCACACATGTAATTCCGACCTTTATATTGGATGGACCGTGTAAATTTTCTTGTTCTTTCCTTGTTGTATACAATTAAAGCTAAAATAAAGTTTAAAAAAAAATAAAAATTAGAGGTAAAGGTCAAGCCCCAATCATTATCATTAAGGTGCTTAACAAAGTTCATAGCATCAACTTCACTGCCTGACCATATAATGAATAGGTCATCTATAAAACGGCGATAAAATAAAATGTGTGAACCATACCAACGGGTCTGTGCAATATATATGGACTCGAAATGCCCCATATACAAATTAGCATAACTGGGGGCGAATCGAGTCCTCATCGCACAGCCCCGCCGCTGGTGGTACACCGAATCGCCGAAAGTAAAAACATTATTCTGTAAAATAAATAAAATTGATTCTAATAAAAATTCAGACTGGGGAGTGCTCATCTCATTATCAGAGTCGAGAAAAAAGCATACAGAACTCAGACCCCTGTCCTCCAAAATATTGGAGTACAGAGCACTCACATCCAGTGTTAAAAAGTTAAAATCGGCAGGAAGAGATAGGGATTGTAGTTCCGCAATTAATTGTGTGGAGCCCTTCAAATATGCTTGGAGCTCCAAGACATATTTTTGCAAATAGAGGTCAACAAAATGCGACAGATGGCTAATTGGTCTCCCTGGAGGTCGTTTTTTGTCTTTATGGACCTTTGGGAGGTAGTAAAAGATTGGGGTTTGATAATTCTTTACTTGTAAAAACTTTCTTTCCTGTTTATTTAAAATATTTATATCCGTGGCTTTTGATAAAAGTTTATTATAATTAATTAAAATATCTGGTGAGGGGTCAGTAGTTAAAAGACTATAATAATTTTTATCTGATAAAATATAATAGCTTCATCAATATAATCTTGGCGATTTAAAAGTACTGTAAAAGGATTTGTCTTTTTTTAGGGTAAAGTGCTTTTCTTTCTTCTTTAGATAAGTTATCTGAATAAATCCTGAGAAACTAAAGTATAAAAAGTCTCAATGTAGCTGCCTTTGGAAGATATTGGATAAAAACTAGATTTAGCGTAGACATCCGCATGTTTAATAGGGACATCAGGAACTGCCATGGTGGATTCCAAAGTTACAGAAGAGGTATCAGTAGTAGATTCCAAATTAATGGACATACTATCAATAATAGTTTCCGATAAGGTTGGTATTTGGCTTGCAATATTTGAGGAGGAAGAAGGAGGAGCAATTTCATCAATAGCCTTCTTATTCATGAGTGCAAAAAACCTTGTAAGGGTTAAAGTCCTAGTAAATTAATTGAAATCCAAAAATAATTGGAATGGATCTGGATTAATGGAGGGACAGAAAGATAAACCCCTAGATAGTAGGGATCTCTCACTGTCCTGTAACATATGAGATGATAAATTAAAAATCTTTATGAAGGGTTTATTGCATTGCTCCTTCTTTCTTTTCTTTTTGGATCCACCTCTACAGCCTCTACGTCCAGCTTTCTTTTTAAGCTCCCAGTGTTTTGTATGGGCTGTCGTGGCTGCAGAGGTGGTGTCAATGGGAGGGGAAAGAAAAATTGGGGAATAGTGCGTGCCTTTGGACTGTGTAATACAGGGCATAACGTTGCAGTGTGGGCATGCACAGGTCGGGAGACTAAAAAAGACGGCAATTCAGATGTAGAAGAAGAAGAAGAATCACTCAGGACAGAAGAGGTTACAGATGGAGGGAGAGGGTTCATCTTTCTGTCCCTCCATTAATCCACATCCATTCCAATTATTTTTGGATTTCAATTAATTTACTAGGACATTAACCCTTACAAGGTTTTTTGCACTTATGAAGAAAAAGGCTATTGATGAAATTGCTCCTTCTTCTTCCTCCTCAAATATTGCAAGCCAAATACCAACCTTATCGGAAACTATTATTGATAATATGTCCATTAATTTGGAATCTACTACTGACACCTCTTCTGTAACTTTGGAACCCACCATGGCAGTTCCTGATGTCCCTATTAAACATGCGGATGTCTACGCTAAATTTAGTTTTTATCCAATATCTTCCAAAGGCAGCTACATTGAGACTTTTTATATGTTAGTTTCTCAGGATTTTAGGAAAATTAATGAAATCCCCATTCTAAATTATTCAGATAACTTATCTAAAGAAGAAAGAAAAGCACTTTATACCCTAAAAAAAGACAAATCCTTGATTATCTGTCCAGCTGATAAGGGGGGTGGTACAGTACTTTTAAATCGCCAAGATTATATTGATGAAGCTATTCATATTTTATCAGATAAAAATTATTATAGTCTTTTAACTACTGACCCCTAACCAGATATTTTAATTAATTATAATAAACTTTTATCAAAAGCCACGAATATAAATATTTTAAATAAATAGGAAAGAAAGTTTTTACAAGTAAAGAATTATCAAACCCCCATCTTTTACTACCTCCCAAAGGTCCATAAAGACGAAAAACGACCTCCAGGGAGACCAATTATTTCTGGCATGGGTGCAATAACTAGACATCTGTCGCATTTTGTTGACCTATTTGCAAAAATAGGTCTTGGAGCTCCCAGCATATTTGAAGGACTCCACACAGTTAATTGCGGAACTACAATCCCTATCTCTTCCTGCCGATTTTAACTTTTTAACACTGGATGTGAGTGCTCTGTACTCCAATATTTTGGAGGACAGGGGTCTGAGTTCTGTATGCTTTTTTCTCGACTCTGATAATGAGATGAGCACTCCCCAGTCTGAATTTTTATTAGAATCAATTTTATTTATTTTACAGAATAATGTTTTTACTTTCGGCGATTCGGTGTACCACCAGCGGCGGGGCTGTGCGATGGGTACTCGATTCGCCCCCAGTTATGCTAATTTGTATATGGGGCGTTTCGAGTCCCTATATATCGCACAGTCGCGTTGGTATGGTCCACACATTTTAATTTATCGCCGTTTTATAGATGGCCTATTTATTATATGGTCAAGCAGTGAAGTTGATGCTATGAACTTTGTTAAGCACCTTAATGATAATGATTGGGGCTTGACCTTTACCCCTAATTTTTCTAATACAAACATGGTCTTCCTAGATCTAGAAATTTTTTAAATTCCCTGAGAAAAATCCAGACTAAAACTCACTTTAAAAAAGTTGACGTGAATAGTCTCTTGGAGTAGTCTAGTTGCCATTACCCGAAGTGGGTTAGTAATTTGGACAATATCAACGCATTCAAAAAAATTGCAGTTCTGATGTAGATTTTAAGGCACAATCATTGATTTTACGTGATCGTTTTTTTTAGAAAAGGGTTATCCGAAGAAAATTTTAAAGAAAGCTTTTAAAAAAATCAGCACAGTCTCACAAAATGAGCTAGTTGACACTAAACATAAGGAAATAAATGCTGCTGCTCCTGTAGTGTTATCTACTGTAGAAAATAGAAATAAAAATAGAAAATTTTATTTTATTACTAACTATAGCTCAGGAACTGGCAACATTAGAAAAATTATGTATAAATATTGGTCAGTTCTTCTTTCAGACCCTGTTATAAAAGGAATACTTCCAAAAAATCCTGGCATTACATTCCAGAGAGCAAAAATGCTGAGGAACCATCTAGCTCCTAGTTGGATTAGATATCTATACCAAACTAAACAGGTTAATGAAAACACTGGAGTGTGCCAAAAAATTGGCACATTCCGCTGTGGAAAATCGAGATGCCTGTGTTGTAACCTAGTCCCTAAACCAGGAATAAAAAGTTTTTTTTATTAAAATCAACAGGTGAAAAGTTTACAATAAAACAGCTCCACACATATGCATCTATGTATGTAATATATCTTCTTACCTGTTCTTGTGGAATACAGTATGTGGGGCGAACCGTACAAACCTTAAGAGCTAGGTTAAATAAACACCGCCATAATATATCCACTAAGTTTCAATTGCATAGTGTATCTCGACATGTTGCTAATTGCCATGCGAGTGACACTAGTGGCATGTCTATTTGTGTGATCGAATCTATTTCCGCTCAACATCACAATAGATACCAGGAATTAATCAACAGAGAGTCTTGCTGGATATTTAAAATTAACTCGTTATACCCTGAGAGCCTTAATGAGACTATAGAAAGAACCACTGTATAATTTTTTGTCTTTTTTGCATATTATGTTATTATTTTACTGGTAGTTGTATTTATTTGTCAGGTGTGTTGCTTAGCGGTACGTCATGTCCGGTAATATGACGCTCCGTTCCTATCCTATTTATGTCCCTGTGTAACTGGTTTTATTACGCCTGAAGAAAGGGCTGACCCAGCCCAGAAACGCGTTGCGTATAATATTGTTATAATACCTTGTGCCTAATTTGCTATTGTGCATCTTTATATCGACCACCGGTTAGTGCGGGGAGAGCTTCAGTACCTTCTGTGAATTCCTCCTACCTACAAGACTGCTCCAATGACTGTCATGCTTGCCCTGTGAGCCGAGGGGTATCCTGCTGTGACCTGGATCGCCCGGTGAGTTACGCGCCTTCATGCCTAGGTCCTATTCTACTCTCTTTTCTCTTCATTTCCTTTCTATTCTCTTCTCTCTTCTGGGCTTTTCTCCTTTCCTCTTCTCTTCCTCTCTCCCTCCTACCAGTCACCCTGCACATCTTTCCACCCCCCACCTCTCCCTCATTCGGGCTTTTCTTTCCCGCCCTACCCCCCCACCCCCACCCCCCTCTCCTTATTGTTTAGGTTTTCAGTATGCGTTTTTATAAAGTTACAGTTTGCTGGTGATTTACACTTTATAACACATACTCCGCACCCTTATTGCCACCAACTCTGCCTTATGTGGACTTATGAGGTTTACCCTCTGTTCCGTTTACATAGGATCGCTTTGATTCCTCTTTACTCCCCTATGGGTGTCCACACCTGCGCCCATTAAACTCCTCATTGTTGTACTATTCTGTATATCACCGCCTTGTTTGCTATGTAAAATGTATGTAAAAAAAAGGGACTACAACTCCCAGCATGTGTCATTCAGGAGTCTTGAGTCTGTGGTATAACACCAGCATGCTGTCTCTGTAGTCTCCTGGGAGTTGTAGTTCACCAACACTTATATTGTATCTCAGTAGTCTCCTGGGAGTTGTAGTTCACCAACACCTATAGTGTATCTCAGTAGTCTCCTGGAAGTTGTAGTTCATCAACACCTCTGTTGTATCTCAGTAGTATCCTGGGAGTTGTAGTTCACCCGCACCTCTATTGTATCTCTGTAGTCTCCTGGGAGTTGTAGTTCATACACCAGTGTTTCCCAACCAGGGTACCTACTGATGTTGCAAAACTACAACTCCCAGCATTCCCTGGTTGGGAAACACTGGCATACTCACACATAACAGGGACTACAACTCCCAGCATGTCATTCAGTAGCCCCCCCCTCACACACAGAAATCATCCCCAGTATAACATTCATTCCCCTGCAGTCTATACATCCCCATCCCGTGTAATATGTCCTCTCATCCCCAGTGTCTCCTCACACATAGTAGTCATTATGGAGGTGAGGAGCTGTGCATGTTCCCTCTCCCCTCCCCCGCTCTGTGTTTCCCCCGTGAAAACATGAAATCTCCCCGTGATGAATTAGGTCCTGTGTGTACAGAGCAGGGGGGGGGGAGGAGCTGTGTACGTCCTCATTCTCCCCCTGCACTGTCTAATTGTATTGTGCAGAGCTGCGCTCTCGCGCTCTCCATCCTCAGGGAGGGGGGTGAGGGGGCGTGGCTTAATTATCTCCAGACGTGCGGTGAAAAAATCAAACCCATTTTGGGCATAGACTGGGGTAGGATGGAGAGGAGTAGCGTCTCCGGCGTGTGCTGGAGATCCACTTGAGTTACCCTCTTAATGATGGAGATGACACGTGACCAGAAGGGTTGTATGCAAGGGCAGGTGAGCCAAACATGTAGCATGGTGCCCCTGTCAGTAAGGCACCTCCAGCACACATCTGAAGCGCTAGGAAACATCCTAGCCAATCGCTGTTGGACCCTGTACCACCTTGTGAGCACTTTATAATTGATTTCTTGCGCTTTACACGAGATGGAGGTTTTGTGGCAATTGGCGAGTGCTTTAGACCAGTCTGGGTCCGGTATGGGATGACCAATTTCGTCTTCCCAGCCTGCTCTAAATGGTAAAGGTAGGTTCGTGATGTCTTTGAGAAGCAGGGCATTCAGAACGCTAACAGTATGGTAGGTAGGAGATGTGGCAGTGCAAAGCCTCTCAAAGTCTGTCAGCGGGCGATGGAGGTGTAAGGTCAGTTTTGATACCGTGTAGAAGTGTGTCAATTGTGCGTATTGAAAAGATTGTGCAGGGGTTGGCTCAGAGTCCCCAACAATCTCTCTAAGGGGTTTCAGATTGGGTCCCTTGAGGAGGGAATTGAAGGTAGTGTATTTAGTCTTGCGAAATGTTAGGAAGGTGGTACAGAAGTGCGCGGGAGGGAAGGCCGGGTTGTCAAAGAGGGGCATCAGTAGGCCATTTTGCGGGTAGACCGGGGTGTGCGTCAGGTAAGTCTTTTGCGCACCCCAGATAGATAGGAGTACAGGAGGTAGGTCATGCATGGACAGAATAGAGGGTGGGAGGCGAGGTGACCACAAGATTGCTCTTGGGTCACTCCCAACAGTAGCTGACTCCACTTGGATCCATTGTTTATCCTTGACTTGATGGAAGCAATCCAAGACACGCGTGAGCACTGCTGCTAGGTGATATGACTGGTAGTCTGTAGTCCCTTTTGTGTGTGTATGCCAGTGTATCCCAACCAGGGCTGAGTTATATTAGTGTGCTGTGTATAACTCTGTGTGTGTGTATATATATATATATATATATATATATATACACACACAATTAGTGTTCTGTGTATAATACTGTGTGTGTGTGTATATATATATATATATATATATTAGTGTGCTGTGTATATCGCTGTATATATATATATTTATTAGTGTGCTGTGTATAACGCTGTATATGTGTTAATTTCTTAACGTAAATTTTTTTTCCCTTAGTCCTAACAGCAGCACAAGTGGGGAATATCTGCCCCTGTGAACTGGTAGGACAGACGGAATGTTAATGAAGTCAAGCAAATAAAATAGCAATTAATGACTAATTAGCCCCCACCTTCTACCTATAAGAGGGGACACTCCCCCAACAACAGTGCGTTATATAACAAGTAAAAAAGGAAAAAAATGTAACATAAGGGAGGGAAATTTGTGTGCTGCTGTTAGGACTAAGGGAAAACAAATTTACATTAAGAAATTAACGCTTCCCTTACGTCCTAACCAGCAGCACAAGTGGGGACTTAGCAAGAAGTAATCCTATTGGGTAGGGACATTTAGGCTGAATGGAATTCAGAACAGACAGCACAAGGCAGTGTCTTCTGAACCCCTGAGGTCAATCCTGTAATGACTCACAAAGTGGAGTGTGAGTGCAGGAGGCTACGGAACAACTTGTTCCAAGGGAATAAGGGCCTGGCAGGCCCAGCTAGTAGACACTGCTCCAGAATGAGCAGTGACAGCGGCAGGAGGAGGCTGATGCTGGAAGTAAATGACTCCTTCATAGCCTCCTTAACCCCTTAAGGACGGAGCCCATTTTCACCTCTAGGACGAAGCCCTTTTTTGCAAATCTGACCACTGTCACTTTAAACATTAATAACTCTGGAATGCTTTTACTTATCATTCTGATTCTGAGAGTTTTTTCGGGACATAATCTACTTTAACATAGTGGTAAATTTTTGTGGTAACTTGTATCCTTTCTTGGTGAAAAATCCCCAAATTTGATGAAAAAATTAAAAATTTAGCATTTTTCTAACTTCGAAGCTCTCTGCTTGTAAGGAAAATGGATATTCCACATACATTTTGTTTTATTCACATATACAATATGTCTTCTTTATGACTGCATCATAAAATTAATGAGTTTTTACTTTTGGAAGACACCAGAGGGCTTCAAAGTTCAGCAGCAATTTTCCAATTTTTCACAAAATTTTCAAACTCACAATTTTTCAGGGACCAGTTCAGGTTTGAAGTGGATTTGAAGGGTCTTCATATTAGAAATACCCCATAAATGACCCCATTATAAAAACTGCACCCCAAAGTATTCAAAATGACATTCAGTAAATGTTTTAACCCTTTAGGTGTTTCACAGGAAAAGCAGCAAAGTGAAGGAGGAAATTCAAAATCTTCATTTTTTACACTAGCATGTTCTTGTAGACCCAATTTTTGAATTTTTACAAGGGGTAAAAGGAGAAAATGTATACTTGTATGTGTAACCCAATTTCTCTCGAGTAAGCACATACCTCATATGTCTATGTAAAGTGTTCGGCGGGCGCATTAGAGGGCTCAGAAGCGAAGGAGCGACAAGGGGATTTTGGAGAGTATGTCGCATTTAGGTGCCAGAACAGCAAAAAAAAAAAAAACACATGGCATACCATTTTGTAAACTAGACCCCTTGAGGAACATAACAAGGAATAAAGTGAGCCTTAATACCCCACAGGTGTTTCACGAGTTTTGCATATGTAAAAGAAATTAAAAAAAATTTCACTAAAATGTTGGTTTTCCCCCAAATTTCAAATTTTTTAAAGGTTAAATAGCAGAAAAGACCCCCAAAATGTGTAACCCCATCTCTTCTGAGTATGGAGGTACCCCATAAGTGGACCTGAAGTGCACTGCGGACGAACTACAATGCTCAGAAGAGAAGGAATCATATTTGGCTTTTTGAGAGCAAATTTTGCTCGGGGGGCATGTTGCATTTAGGAAGCCCATATGGTAGCAGGACAGCAAAAAAAAAAAACACATGGGATACCATTTTGGAAACTAGACCCCTTGAGGAACATAACAAGGAATAAAGTGAGCCTTAATACCCCTCAAGTGTTTCACGACTTTTGCATATGTAAAAAAATATATATATATTTTTTCACTAAAATGTGTGTTTCCCCCCAAATTTCACATTTTTGCAAGGGTTAATAGCAGAAAATACCCCCCAAACTTTGTAACCCCATCTCTTCTGAGTATGGAGATACCCCATAAGTGGACCTGAAGTGCACTGCGGGCGAACTACAATGCTCAGAAGAGAAGGCGTCATATTTGGCTTTTTGAGAGCTAATTTTGCTTGTTGGGCATGTCGCATTTAGGAAGCCCCTATGGTGCCAGGACAGCAAAAAAAAAAAAAAACACATGGCATATTATTTTGGAAACTAGAACCCTCACATAATGTAATGAGGGATACAGTGAGCATTTACCCCCCACTCGTGTCTGACAAATCTTTGGAACAGTGGGCTGTGCAAAATTTTTCATTTTCACGGACCACTGTTCCAAAGATCCGTCAGACACCTGTGGGGTGCAAATTCTCACTGCACCCCTTATTACATTCCGTGAGGGGTGTAGTTTCCAAAATGGGGTCACATGTGGGTGTTTTTTTTTTGCATTTGTCAGAACCGCTGCAACAATCAGCCACCCCTGTGCAAATCACCTCAAATGTACATGGTGCACTCTCCCTTCTGGGCCTTGTTTTGCGCCCCCAGAGCACTTTGCGCCCACATATGGGGTATCTCCCTACTCAGGGGAAATTGCGATACAAATTTTGGGGGGCATTTTTCCCTTTTACCTAATGTGAAAATGAAAAGTATAGGGCAACACCAGCATGTTAGTGTAAAAATGTTTATTTTTTTTACACTAACATGCTGGTGTAGACCCCAACTGTTCCTTTTCATAAGGGGTAAAAGGAGAAAAATCCCCCCAAAATTTGTTAGGCAATTTCTCTCGAGTACGGCGATACCTCATATGTGACCCTATTCTGTTGCCTTGAAATACGACAGGGCTCCAAAGTGAGAGCGCCATGCGCATTTGACGCCTGAATTAGGGACTTGCATAGGGGTATTCTATGCCAGTGATTCCCAAACAGGGGGCCTCCAGCTGTTGTAAAACTCCCAGCATGCTTGGACAGTCAATTGCTGTCCAGAAATGCTGGGAGTTTTTGTTTTGCAACAGCTGGAGGCTCCATCTTAGAAACACTGCCATACAATACGTTTTTCATTTTTATTGGGGAAGGGGGGTGGTAGGGGGGGCAGTGTACGTGTGTATATGTAGTGTTTTACTCTTTATTTTATGTTAGTGTAGTGTTTTTAGGTTACATTCACACTGGAGGCAGATTACACTGAGTCTCCCGCTAGGAGTTTGAGCTGCGGCGGAAAATTAGCTGCAGCTCAAATTTGAAGCGAGGAACTCACTAATCTGCCGCCTGTGTGAATGTAGCCTGTACATTCACATGGGAGGGGGGTCAAAACTACAGCTCCCAGC
This sequence comes from Hyla sarda, assembly GCF_029499605.1. Lineage (NCBI taxonomy): Eukaryota > Metazoa > Chordata > Amphibia > Anura > Hylidae > Hyla > Hyla sarda. Next base: position 156,659,727 of record NC_079195.1, on the reverse strand, counting down.
ATGCACTGACAGACCATGCATGCTGGGAGTTGTAGTTTTGCAACAGCTGGAGGCACACTGGTTGGAAAACCTTGAGTTAGGTTCTATGACCTAACTCAGTATTTTCCAACCAGTGTGCCTCCAGCTGTTGCAAAACTACAACTCCCAGCATGTACTGATTGCGGAAGGGCATGCTGGGAGATGTAGTTATGCAATGGCTGGAGGCACGCAAGTACAACTCCCAGTATGCCAAGACAGCCTTATGCTGTTCCTGAATGCTGGGAGTTGTAGTTTTGCAAGATTTAGAGGGGTTCAGGTTGTAAATCACTGTCCAGTGGTCTCAAAACTGTGGCCCTCCAGATGTTGCAAAACTACAACTCGCAGCATGCCCAGACAGCAAACTGCTGTCTGGGCATGCTGAGAGTTGTAGTTTTGCAACATCTGGAGGGCTACAGTTTGAGACCACTTAGTGATCTACAACCTGAACCCCTCTAAATATTGCAAAACTACAAGTCCCAGCATGCCCACACAGCAAACAGCTGTCTGGGCATGCTGGGAGTTGTAGTTTTGCAACATCTGGAGGGCCACGGTTTAGAGACCACTGTAAACTGTGGCCCTCCGGATGTTGCTAGGCAACAACTCACCTAGCAGGACCCGGAAGTATTGCTGCCGCCGCCGCACGTGGGGGATCCCCGCATGGAGGATCGCGCTCCGGGATCTGGGATCCAGGTAAGGGACCTTCGGCGCCGACCTTCCCTGCACAGTTCCCCCGTTTTGCCCAGACACCGATAGGTGGGCAAAGCGGGGGAACCGAACTTTAACCCCCCTCCCCCGGTCTGCTATCGGTCGGTCGCTCGGCCGACCAGTAGCAGGGATAGGAGGGGTGGCACCCCTGCCACCAAACTCCTATCCCTTCAGGGGGATCGAGGGTGTCTGAATTGGCCTGCGATTTGCGCCCATCGCGGTCATGGGGGGGTCTCAGGACCCCCCCTCGGCGATGGGCCGGGATGCCTGCTGTTAGATAACAACAGTCATCGTGGCCCGATCTTCGTTACCGGTGACGCGGCGCTCCCGGAACACTGCGCTGCACATGTACGTCGCCACGCGCCAAGTGACACTTCGTGGCGCCGTACATGTACGTCGCTCGTCGTGAAGGGGTTAATCCACCTACTCAGGGAAGGCTTGGAGGCCTTCATACCTTATTCCTGCCAAGGAAAAAGTATTTGAAGATTCCCTGATCTTCTGAACTCCCTGGATCACTCAATATAATTCTTAACCTCTGGGCACATCCAGGCCATGGAGGGATCCTGCTCCTGGAGAGGATGGAGAAAGATATAAAACAGGTAAGTAACAACTTACTGACTTATGTACTATAGGCACCTTAGGTAGAAAGGCGAGTAAAGCATAATGGAACTCTATCTGGAAGGAATAGAGTACATGGCTCAAACGCTGAAAGGTTTGGTAGTTTTCCTAAGCGCTTGGCATTGCAGTTCTCCAATGTCAACGCCAATAAGAAGGTCACTTTCCAAGGAATAAAACTGAACTCCACCTCATCCAGGGGCTCAGAGGGGGGACCACTCACCCCCTTAAGCGCTGCTGAGAGATCCCACTGCGGACTAGGTCTTGAGAAACTAGGCTTGAAACCTATGGTTCCCTTAAGGACCTTCTTAATCAGGGGGTCTTAAAGTAACGATCTACCGAAGGCTTCAGAAAGAGCTGAAATCTTCACCTTAAAGTGTAGAAAGGGCTGAGGCCTTATCCAGCCCGTCCTGCATAAACTGTAGAATAGCAGACAGCGGAGGGTCCTGAGGAACTTCATGATGAACACCACTGAAGAAACGTTAGCTTGACTCCATAGGCCTTGACTGTGGAAGGAGCTCTAGAGTGTGAGATCGTTCTTAAGACCACCGCTGATAACCTTCTAGAGTCTAAAAGGGACTCCTCAATCTTCAGGCTGTCAGAATGAGTTGGATCCAGGCAGAGCTGAGTGCCCCGGGACACCAGGTTCTGCATTTGGGGAAGTCTCCAATAGTGCCCTCGGCTCATCTACAAGAGCTGGGTAAACCAAGACCTCTACTGAGGCATGGTGCTGCCGGATTTCCATCAATACCTTGGTATCATGGCAGTGGAAGGAAAAGTTGTAGGCCAGCCTGAACTTCCATGTACAGAGGGTCTAGTGCCAGAGGATTGTCATCCCAAACAGGGAAGAATGTTTCCACTTTGGCATTGAATCTTGTCGCCATAAGATCTAAGTCTGGGCAACCTCACCGGAGAGTGATCTGATGAAAGACCTTCTGACTCAGGGACAATTCCCTTTGGACTGAGACCTCTGATCCCATGATCCACAGTTGCATTCAGTACCCCGGAATGTGGACTTCCAAGGGGAGAAAATATTCTGCTCTGCCCAAGACAGAATTAGACCTACTTCTGAGAGTAGGAAATGAGACCTGGTGCCTCCCTGTCTGTTCATGTAGGAAACTGCAGAGTTGACTGAGAGAACCCTTACAGCCTTCTTCTGATAAGGGGGGGGGGGGGGGAAATGAAAGAGCCATCCGGATTACCCTGAGCTCCTCAGGTAGGATGACATCACAGCTCTTGAGAACCCCAGCCTAGAAGGGATGTATCTGTCGTCAATAAGATCCAAATGGGTTGGATCAAAGACTCCCCATCTTAAACCTGCTTCCACCACTTCAGGAAGTGGAGACTTTGTGATGACAGGGAGCACTTATCTCTAGCCCTCTGGGAGTGCGATTCCATCGACTTACAACTTCCATAAAAAGGGGGCGAATATGCCACAAGGCCCACGGACTACGTCCACAGCCGCAGACATTAGGCCAAACATCTTCATCAGATGGTTACCTGACAAGGTACCTGAGAAACTCTGTTGCTCTGGAACGCATCTTCCTTCCTGGAGAATGAGAGTCATATTGGCAGATCTACTATGAAGCCCAGAACCTCCTGGTGTGGAGGGTGATCTCTGATTTCTGCCACTTTATTATCCAGCCAAATTGCTGGAGAAAGACTGAGCTAGCAGAAGAGAGGATCAAGAATTTCCTCTGAGAGCATCATGAGAGCCAATCGTCCAAGAACAGGACGATATCCAAACCTCTTATAGAGGAATACTACAGCTATGACCATCTTGGTTAAGATGTAGAGCTGAGGTAATGCTGAAGGACAAAGTGGCCAACTGAAGAGCTTCATCTGCCCAGGCTCCATGCCACTCAGAATATTTCCTGTGAGCCTGGCACACAGGGATGAGATGCTGGGCATCCTACCAATCTGGTGTGACCATCAGGGGTCCTGGTCTCAGGACGCTGATGTCGAATTTGATGGTTTCATCCAAAACTGTCATTACTTATGAATCGGTAGACTTTGGGACAAGAAAAAAACTGGCGAATAAATGCCTAGAGGACCCTCCCCATTCCTCCTGTATATCAGGATAGAATCCTACAAACCTGCATGCTTCTCACAGAAGTAACTTCGTGGAAATAAACTTTTCCTGGGGAAAATAAATAAAATGTCTATGCTGTACTCCATCCTATACCATTCAGGACCCAGGGATCTGGAACAAACTCTGTCCAGGTACCCAGAAAAAAAATTACATGGCCTCCAATGGGAGGTCCGAATAATAGGAGGAAATACACTTGGAAGTGTTGGCGGAATGAGATGGAAGTCATAAGCTGGACTACTTGTCCCCTGTCCCACAGAAAAATGGTTTTGATCGCTTTCTGAGGTCCGTGGCCATTTAGAGGCTTAGATTGGCCAAGAAAGGATTAGATCCTAGATCTTGGTTACCCCAACACCTAAAGGTTTTGAGCAGGGCATTTGCTTTTATCAGCAAGGCCCTACATATATATTAAGTTCTGCCCAATAGCCGACCTGGCTTGTAAGGGAGGCACATAAGTTATACTTGGAGGCATCCAAGGTTTAAGCCACAATGGCCTTCTCCTGGCAGGATAGAGGCCTAGATTTAAAGGCCAATCTTACATTGCTTGCAGAGCAGCATCACAAGAAATCCACTACAAGATGGATTAAAATTGTGCTAGGCTATCATCCTGAGAGGCCGGAACCAATATCTGAATGAATCAGAAGCTGAGGTATCAGCGGTAGAGTAGGATCTTCTTAAGGGGCATTCTACACCTTAATCCATAGGGTTCTGCAAGTTCGTCCTGTGCACAGCAGGGACTAAGGTCCGTTTAGACAATTATGCAAACGCTAAGTCAACCTTAGACGCAGAACTTCATTCCAAGTGAGTCCTCACAATCGGGAATATGGAGTAAAACCGCTTTGGTTAGCGGCGCCTTCTCAGGATGCCTTAGATTAGCTTCATATGAAGAGAGACTCATCCACTTTGAGGCCCCATGGCCCCTAGAGGTGGCTTCTGGAGCTTCCCCAAGATCAACATCCTGGTCCCCTGACCGGATGGATTAAGTAGTCTCTGGGTCTTCTTCAATTGAGAAGAAATATTTCACTGCCTTCTAGATTCAGAAGAGTGAACTTCATCCGCTGTGTGATGGCGTCCTCACTGCTGGGCGCAGACTGAAGACTCCAAAGGTCTTTACCCGTATTACAGCATCCTGATGGTTCGGCCTCAGGCAGAAGAGCAGGACGGCATGAAGGACACCTGGTATTCTTCATAGGTGTCCGCCAGATGGGGGTCACAGATGTCTGTGGTTAGACGTCACCTTGCGCCTAGAACCTTCACCGTCACAGCAGACAACATTTTCTAGAAGAGAAAACAAGTAAATATAAATGCAAACCCTCTACTAGGAGGGAAGGCGGAGGCAGGAACGTATCCAAAAAGATCACTAAAAATCTTTACATCAAGATTACTGTCACAGAAAAGCTTCTCTATAATACACAAAGTATGTATGTTACTGATGGGCGGAGCTAGGCACTGACTACTCTGCTGCCCGAACACATGGATGTTACTGATTGCTCCTTACGGAAGATGTCCTGGTGGGATTCGAACCTGGAGCCCAGACTGCAGACTAGTCACTGACCACTGTGCTGCTCCTAAACAAACCAGGCTGCAAACTTAGAGGCAGCCTGCATCAGAGTGGAGCTTTTCTATTTGAATTTGGCTCCATTGGAGTTAGGCCCCGCCCCCGGTGTGACATCAGACGCCAGCTGAGGGGAATCAAACAGGCTAACTTTCTAAACTGCAAACACACATAGCAGTGAGGAGTATGGAGCAGACACAGTGTACATGGAAGCAGCTGTACAGAAGCAACGACAGCATACAGAGTCTACAGAGTATACAGGAGCAGTAATAGAGTATACAGAATCAGTAACAGTCAAGAAAGTATACAGAGTATACAATAGCAGTAACAGAGTATACAGATGCAGTAACAGAGTATACAGAAGCAGCGACAGTATACAGAGTATACAGGAGCACTAACTGTCAAGAAAGTATACAGAGTATACAAGAACAGTAACAGAGTATACAGAGCAGCGACAGTATACAGAGTATACAGGAGCACTAACAGTCAAGAAAGTAGATAGTGTACAAGAGCAGTAGCAAAGTATACAGAGTCTACAGCATAAAGAAGCAGAGCTTGGAGCTCCTGCAACAAACCGACAGGATAAATCCTCCATAACCTGCAGAGATCAGAATGCAGGGAGTCAGCAGAACAGCTTATCATCAGAGCAGCTGAAGTGATCTACAAGAAAGAGACAAAGGTTAGTAATGTGTACAGCAGCCTATGGAGGCTGCACCGTCTGTCCACAGTCCGACAGGACAGAAAAAAACGCACTGTTGTTGGGGGAGTGTCCCCTCTTATAGGTAGGAGGTGGGGGCTAATTAGTCATTAAATGCTATTTTATTTGCTTGACTTCATTAACATTCCTCAAGGTATATCAGGAATAAGAGATATGAAGTAATAGAGTATAATTAAAGTATGATCCAGATAGTATTAGTGGTAATTTATAAATATAGGTCACAAATGTATATTATTCACTAATTATCGCTGTCCCTGCAGGCCCCTTGCAAGGGACATACAATTCAGTGCATATAACTCAGTGTAAACATATAGAATAAATATTAGATAAAAACAAATATACTAATAAAGTAAAATATAATGGGAGCTTGCATCCATAAAATCAAAATTGCGCTAATAGGTAATAGAGAAAAGTTCAATGTTCACATAATACAGTTCCAGTGGCTAGATATAGTGTGCTAGCAACAAAGTTCAATTATAGTAGCCTTTGTAAATAGTAGCAATCCTTGTGTATAATATATAGTAACAATCGTTGGTGGTACAGTGTTGCAACCTGTATCACAATTATAGATTCCTGCTATGAATGAAAGTTCAGACAATTCAATGAGGTAGATATGAGGTCTGGTGCACGGCACCACTCACCACTCCTGAAGCCGTCAGTGAGACTGGTTGAACGGGCTGACGTGGAGATGTCAGGTCTCCAGAGGTGCCCGGTGTCTTTGGTAGCAGCGCAAGTCTCCTTCTCCAGTGGTCCTCGGGTGGCACTGGCCTATCAGGTATGCCGTGGATCGTTGGTTAGTCCAGGGAGACAGCAGCAATGGCGATGTAATAGCAGCAAATGGCGGTATGGTATCAGTGGTGGGAGTAGGTGCGGCGTGCCTCGTGTGAACTGGGCGCTGTTTGTTTAGAATCAATTACAGACTTGCATCTACCTAAATCTATGTGAATCCATCTTCAATATAACGATATTCCAATCTTCATTTGCAACTGCTGGAAGCTCCCGGTTGCGGGACCACTGCTTCACTATGCGCGCACAGCGCCCAGTTCACACGAGGCATGCCGCACCTACTCCCACCACTGCTACCATACCGCCATTTGCTTGCGCTGCTACCAAAGACACTGGGCACCACTGGAGACCTGACATCTCCGCGTCAGCCCGTTCAACCAGTCTCACTGACGGCTTCAGGAGTGGTGAGTGGTGCTGTGCACCAGACCTCATATCTACCTAATTGAATTGTCTGAACTTTCATTCATAGCAGGAATCTATAATTGTGATACAGGTTGCAACACTGTACCACCAACGATTGTCACTATATATTATACACAAGGATCGCTACTATTTACAAAGGCTACTATAATTGAACTTTGTTGCTAGCACACTATATCTAGCCACTGGAACTGTATTACAAGAACATTGAACTTTTGCTAGCACATTATACCTAGCCACTGGAACTCTATTACGTGAATATTGAACTTTTCTCTATTACCTATTAGCGCAATATTGATTTTATGGATGCAAGCTCAAATTATATTTTATTTTATTAGTATATTTGTTTTTATCTCATATTTATTCTATATGTTTACACTGAGTTATATGCACAGAATTCTATGTCCCTTGCAAGGGCCCTGCAGGGACAGCGATTATTAGTGAATAATATACATTTGTGACCTATATTAATAAATTACCACTAATACTATCTGGATCATACTTTAATTATACTCTATTACTTCATATCTCTTATTCCTGATATACCTTGAGGACTGGTCCTTAGTTGTTCTATCAACTATACCTATATACATTTATCTCCATAGACCCCTGGGTGAGGGTAACACCAGTTAACCTCAGGTATAGCTATCTTCATTTCTGAGTGAGCTACACCATTTTTTTTTTCAATTTTTTTCTATTTGTTTTCAATATATATATTAGTGTGCTGTGTATAACAGTGTATATATATATATATATATATATATATAGATAGATAGATAGATAGATAGATAGATATATTAGTGTGCTGTGTATAACGCAGGTTTCCTCGGGCTGCAAGGGGGAGGACGAACTGCATGGGCTGGCTTCTGCTTTTCCATGGGGTGTTCATTAGCCCCATAAAGAGGGCATAGAAATGTACAGGGTTTGTACAGGACATGAACATCACTGTATGAACCCTGTGTATTTCTATGTAAGCATTCTTACAGCGATGTAGAAATGCACGGGGTTCATACAGGAAAGCAGAGATGAACGGGGTTCATACAGGGAAGCAGAGATGCACGGGGTCCATACAGGGAAGCAGAGATGCATGGGGTTCATACATGGAAGCAGAGATGCATGGGGTTCATACATGGAAGCAGAGATGCATGGGGTTCACACAGGGAAGCAGAGATGCACGGGGTTCATACAGGGAAGCAGAGATACATGGAGTTCATACAGGGAGCAGAAATGCACGGGGTTCATACAGGTAAGCAGAGATGCACAGGGTTCATACAGGGAAGCAGAGATTCATGGGGTTCATACAGGGAAGCAGAGATGCAAGGGGTTTGTACAGTGGTCTTCATGTCAGCGTTCATTGCACAGCAGCTTCGAGCATAGGCGTGCGCAGCCTATTGCATTAGGGTGGGCACCCTAAAGCACAAACCCACTCGGCGCACGCTTGTGTGTGTGTGTGTTTATGTGTGTTTATGTATGTATGTGTGTATATATATATATATATATATATATATATATATACACACACACACACACACACTCCTGCTTGCATAGTGTAGGAGGATTGGATCCAGGGCCAGTTTTAGGCTTAGCATGGCCCTGGGCAAAATCAGAAGTGGGGTCCCAAAAGTCGTAATAGTGCACTAATCAGATTAGTACATTTTTGGTCACTTCAAATACCATAAAAAATATCTGAAAAGCAAAAAAAAAATTGTACCGATAAAAACTACAAATCACAGCGCTAAAAATTACCCTCATACATCCCCATATACAGGAAAATAAAAGTGCTATAGGGATCAGAATAGTACAATTTTATATTTTTGTATTCACATTAGGTTGGCAGCATAGTTCCCCCACATTACGTTGGCAGTATAAATCTCCCACATTAGGATGGAAATATATTTCCCCCACATTAGGTTGGCAGTATAGTTCCCCCTCATTAGGTTAGTAATACAGTTCCCCCACATTAGGTTGGCAGTATAGTTCCCCCACATTAGATTAGTAGTACAGTTCCCCCACATTAGGTGCAGTACAGTTCCCCCACATTAGGTTAGTAGTACAGTTCCCCCACATTAGGTTGGCAGTATAGTTCCCCCACATTAGGTTGGCAGTATAATTCCCCCACATTAGGTTGGCAGTATAATTCCCCCACATTAGGTTGGCAGTATAGTTCCCCCACATTAGGTTGGCAGTATAGTTCCCCCACATTAGGTGCAGTATAGTTCCCCCACATTAGGTTAGTAGTACAGTTCCCCCACATTAGGTTGGCAGTATAGTTCCCCAACATTAGGTGCAGTATAGTTCCCCCACATTAGGTTAGTAGTATAGTTCCCCCACATTAGGTTGGCAGTATAGTTCCCCCACATTAGGTTAGTAGTACAGTTCCTCCACATTAAGTGCAGTATAGTCCCCCACATTAGGTGCAGAACAGTTCCCCCACATTAGGTGCAATATAGTTCCCCACATTAGGTGCAGTATAGTTATAATTGTAGGGAGGAGGAAAAGTCTAGAATTTACCATGAGGCTTACGGGACTAATTCTACCCCTGATCTTATATTTGCCAAGGGGTTCAATGGGCGGAGCCAAAGGGTTGTCAAAATTAGGTTTTGCCATGTATGATTGTGACTGTCTATTATATGTAGGCTCACAGCTCAGGACTACATTCCCATCATGTATGATTGTGACTGTCTATTATATGTAGCCTACATATAATAGACAATCACACATGATGGGGATGTAGTCCTTAGCTGTGAGCCTACATATAATAGACAGTCACAATCATACATGATCAGGGCTGGTGCAAGGACTTTTGGCACCCTAGGTGAAAGCTAATTTTGCCGCCCCCTTGACCCCATACATTGGCTCCGCCCTTTGACACGCCCAACCTTACTACTAGGGTGACACACTGTAACAAACGCCCTTCTCATGTAATCTCCATACTACAGGGGTGACACACTGTAACAAACCTCCTCCTCATGTAATCTCCTTACTACTGGGGTGACACACTGTAACAAACCTCCTCCTCATCTAATCTCCTTACTACTGGGGTGACACACTGTAACAAACCTCCTCCTCATGTAATCTCCTTACTACTGGGGTGACACACTGCAACAAACCTCCTCCTCATGTAATCTCCTTACTACTGGGGTGACACACTGTAACAAACCTCCTCCTCATATAATCACCTTACAACTGGGGTGACACATTGTAACAAACCTCCTCCTCATGTAATCTCCTTACTACTGGGGTGACACACTGTAACAAACCTCCTCCTCATATAATCTCCTTACTACTGGGGTGACACACTGTAACAAACCTTCTCCTCATGTAATCTCCTTACTACTGGGGTGACACACTGTAACAAACTTCCTCCTCATGTAATCACCTTAATACTGGGGTGACACACTGTAACAAACCTCCTCCTCATGTAATTTCCTTACTACTGGGGTGACACACTGTAACAAACCTCCTCCTTATGTAATCTCCTTACTACTGTGGTTACATAGTTACATAGTTACATAGTTAGTACGGTCGAAAAAAGACATATGTCCATCAAGTTCAACCAGGGAATTAAGGGGTAGGGGTGTGGCGCGATATTGGGGAAGGGATAAGATTTTATATTTCTTCATAAGCATTAATCTTATTTTGTTCCAGGAATGTATCTAATCCTGTTTTAAAGCTGTTAATTGTTCCTGCTGTGACCAGTTCCTGAGGTAGACCGTTCCATAAATTCACAGTCCTCACGGTAAAGAAGGCGTGTCGCCCCTTGAGACTAAACTTTTTCTTCTCCAGACGGAGGGAGTGCCCCCTCGTCCTTTGGGGGGGTTTAACCTGGAACAGTTTTTCTCCATATTTTTTGTATGGGCCATTAATATACTTATATACGTTTATCATATCCCCCCTTAAACGTCTCTTCTCAAGACTAAACAATTGTAACTCCTTTAATCGCTCCTCATAGCTAAGATGTTCCATGCCCCATATTAGTTTAGTCGCGCGTCTCTGCACCCTTTCCAACTCCGCAGTGTCCCTTTTATGGACAGGTGCCCAAAACTGAACAGCATATTCCAGGTAAGGCCATACCAATGATTTATAAAGGGGGAGTATTATGTCCCTGTCCCTTGAGTCCATGCCTCTTTTGATACATGACAATATCCTGCCGGCTTTGGAAGCAGCAGCCTAACATTGCATGCTATTCTGTAGTCTGTGATCTACAAGTACACCCAGATCCTTCTCTACCAGTGACTCTGCCAGTTTAATCCCCCCTAAGACATACGATGCATGCAGGTTATTAGTACCCAGATGCATAATTTTACATTTATCCACATTGAACCTCATTTGCCAAGTGGATGCCCAGACACTTAGTCTATCCAAGTCATCTTGTAACTTATGCACATCCTCTATAGACTGTACTGTGCTACAAAGCTTGGTGTCATCTGCAAAGATAGAAACAGAGCTGTTAATACCATCCTCTATATCATTGATAAATAAATTAAACAACAGCGGTCCCAGTACTGAACCTTGGGGTACACCACTAATAACCGGGGACCAATCAGAGTACGAATCATTGACCACCACTCTCTGGGTACGATCCATGAGCCAGTGTTCAATCCAGTTACAAACTAAAATTTCCAAACCCAAAGACCTTAACTTACCTGTCAGACGTCTATGAGGGACAGTATCAAACGCTTTAGCAAAATCCAGAAACACTATATCCACAGCCATTCCTCTGTCAAGGCTTCTACTCACCTCTTCATAAAAGCAAATTAGATTGGTTTGACAACTTCTATCCTTAGTAAACCCATGCTGGCTATCACTTATAATACAATTATCTCCTATGTATTCCTGTATGTAATCCCTTATAAGTCCTTCAAACAATTTACCCACAATGCACGTTAAACTTACCGGTCTATAGTTTCCTGGGGAATACCTAGAGCCCTTTTTGAAGATTGGCACCACATTCGCCTTGCGCCAGTCCCTTGGCACAATACCAGACACCAGAGAATCTCTAAATATCATGAACAGGGGTACAGATATTACTGAACTTACCTCTCTAAGAACTCTTGGGTGTAGTCCATCCGGTCCTGGGGATTTTCTTACATTTATATCACTTAACTTACCTTGTACCATCTCTACATTAAGCCAGTTCAGTACATTACATGATGTGTTACCAGCACTGACCTGGCCAATGTCAGCTCCTTCTTCCATAGTGTATACAGAACTAAAGAACCCATTCAGTAGCTCCGCCTTCTCTTGATCGCCTGTGACAACCTCCCCATTATCATTATTAAGGGGTCCTACATGCTCTGTCCTTGGTTTTTTTGCATTTATATATCTAAAAAAATATTTAGGATTAGTTTTGCTTTCTTTGGCCACCTGTCTCTCATTTTGAATTTTTGCTGTTTTTATTACATTTTTACAGATTTTATTAAGCTCTTTGTACTGTTTAAATGTTATAGCTGACCCATCAGATTTGTATTTTTTGAAGGCTATTTTTTTGTTGTTTATTGCTCTTTTAACATCATGTGTCAGCCATGTAGGATTTAGTTTTAATCGTTTATATTTGTTCCCCTTTGGTATATATTTAGCTGTATAGTTATTTAGAGTTGATTTAAAGATGTCCCATTTACCTTCTGTATCAGTATTTGACAACACCTCCCCCCAGTCTATGTCCTGTAGTGCAGCCCTCAGCCCAGGGAAATTTGCCTTTTTAAAGTTATATGTTTTTGCCTTCCCCGCCTGTCTTTGTTTTCTACATTTTAAGTCAAAAGTAACTATATTGTGGTCGCTATTACCAAGGTTTTCCCGCACAGTTACATTACCAACCAGCTCTGCGTTGTTGGAAATGATCAGATCCAACAAGGCATCACTTCTTGTTGGGTCCTCCACAAACTGGCCCATAAAATTATCCTGCAATAAATTTAGGAATTGTCGCCCCTTTGTAGTTTTAGCCAACCCCGGACCCCAATCTATATCTGGATAGTTAAAATCTCCCATTATTACCACTGTACCTGCCCGGGCGGCCCTCTCTATTTGTTTATGAAGCCGAACTTCTATCTCTTCAGTGATATTAGGGGGTCTGTAGATTACACCAAATGCTATTTTTTCAGTATTTCCCTCCTTTTGTAATTCTACCCACAATGATTCCACCTCCTCAGAATCATCACACACTATGGCATCGTTCACACTGACTTTCATACCACTTCTTACATACAGACAGACTCCACCACCTTTTCTGTTCATTCTATCCTTGCGAAACAATGTAAATCCCTGCAGATTGACAGCCCAGTCATGCGAGGAGTCCAGCCATGTCTCAGTGACCCCAACTATATCAATATGTTCCTCCAGTATCAAGGCCTCAAGCTCCCCCATTTTATTTGCTAGGCTTCTGGCATTTGTGAACATACACTTTACATTTCCATCCTTTATGTTATTGGGGTTAATGGGATTCAAGGGTGTAAGTTTTATTTTCCTATGAAGCTTATTCCTATTAACTATTCTAACCCCTCCCTCCGCTCCACCCCCAGGTACATTTATATTTCCCACCTCTCTATCTACACTATCTTCCCCCTCTTTGCTGTAGGTTCCCTCCCCCCAAGTCCCTAGTTTAAACACTCCTCCACCCTTCTAGCCATCTTCTCCCCAAGCAAAGCTGCACCCTCCCCATTGAGGTGCAGCCCGTCCCTACGGTAGAGCCGGTAACCGACAGCGAAGTCAGCCCAGTTCTCCATGAACCCAAACCCTTCCTTCCTACACCAGCTTCTGAGCCACTTGTTTACCTCCCTGATCTCCCGCTGCCTCTCTGGTGCGGCTCGTGGTACTGGTAGTATTTCAGAAAAGACTACCTTGGAGGTCCTTGCCTTAAGCTTGCGGCCGAAGTCCCTGAAATCATTTTTAAGGACACTCCACCTACCTCTTACTTTGTCATTGGTGCCAATATGTACCATGACTGCTGGGTCCTCTCCAGCCCCGCCCAACAACCTGTCAACCCGATTCGCGATGTGCCGAACTCGTGCGCCAGGCAGACAACACACTGTTCGGCGATCCCGGTCTTTGTGACAGATTGCCCTGTCTGTCCCCCTAATAATTGAGTCCCCCACCACTAGTACCTGTCTGGCCTGCCCTGTACTCCTCCCTCCCTCCTTACTGGAGCAGACACCCCCCTGGCGGTCAGAGGCGGTATCCTGCTGCAGTTCTGCTAGCTCTGTAATGGCATCTTCCTCATCTGCCAAGCGGGCAAACTTGTTGGGGTGTGCCAGTTCAGGACTAGCCTCCCTGACACTTTTTCCCCTACCCCTCTTTCTAACTGTAACCCAGCTAACTGCCTGACTGTCCTGCAACTCCGTCCCACTGTCCTCCCCCACCTCTATTCCCGAGAGTGCCTGCTCAGTGAGCAGGAGACTCCTCTCCATGTTGTTAATGCTTCTCATTGTTGCCAGTCGCCCCTCTAGATGCAGGATCTGGGCTTCCAAACGGACAACTAGCACACATCTCGCACAACAATATGCACCCTCAAACTGTTGTTCAAGGATTGCATACATTGAACAGGATGTACATTGGACTGCATTTTCCAACATGGAGGCCATCTAATTATGGGGATTCAACAAATGTATAGGAAAAAAACAGACAGTCAAAATTACACTTAAAATTTTTTGTAGACCTTGTGGGTTCAAAAATTAAAACTCACAGCGATCTCAACCTCCTGCTTTCAAACTCCAGTTTTTGAAACTCCTCTTTCACGCCCCATCTTATACAGCAACACTCAGAAAGAGCAAGCTCTCAATAAGAGTCCCAAGCTAAGATTTATACACCTGTGCCCAATCTACTCCTCCTCCCCCCAAAATATGAATGTGGGCTATAGGCAGTCGCACCCACTCCACAGATTCACTCCGCACAACAGATAATCACAGTTTTTGAAACTCCTCTTTCACGCCCCCTCTTACACAGCAACACTCAGAAAGAGCAAGCTGTAACAAACCTCCTCCTCGTAATCTCCTTACTACTGGGGTGACACACTGTAACAAACCTCCTCCTCATGTAATCTCCTTACTACTGGGGTGACACACTGTAACAAACCTCCTCCTCATGTAATCTCCTTACTACTGGGGTGACACACTGTTTAGCAGACAGTGTAACAGTATTAGATAGAGACAGTATCACACATTATAGGATTAGATACAGGGGCTCAGCAACCAGTATCAGACATAGGGGGATTAGATATACAGCTCAGCAGACAATATCAAACATAAAGGGTTTAAATACACAGCTCAAATCACACATGGGGATTAGATACAGGGGCTCAGCAAACAGTATCACACATGGGGGGGGGATTAGATACAGGGTCTCAGCAAACAGTATCACACATGGGAGGATTAGATACACTGCTCATCAGACAGATCACACATGGGAGGATTAGATACACAGCTCATCAAACAGTATCACACAAGGGGGATTAGATACACAGCTCAAACAGTATCACTTATGGGGGGTTTAGATACACAGTTTAGCAGACAGATCACACATGGGGGATTAGATACACAGCTCAGCAAACAGTATCACACATGGGGGGTTTAGATACACAGGCTAGCAGACAGATCACACATGGGGGGATTAGATACACAGCACATTAGACAGATCACACACTGGGGGATTAGATACACATTTTAGCAGACAGATCACACATGGGGGGATTAGATACACAGCTCATTAGACAGATCACACATGGGGGATTCGATACACTGCTCATTAAACAGTATCACACATGAGGAGTTTAGATACACAGCTCATTAGACAGATCACACACTGGGGGATTAGATACACATTTTAGCAGATAGATCACACACTGGGGGATTAGATACACATTTTAGCAGACAGATCACACATGAAAGGAGCCTCACCAGGTCAGTGTCTCTTTCCTGTCCGGCGGAGGCTCTGAGGACACGAATGGCCGATATTTGTGACTGACCTTTTCACCCTGATTTGAAGACACTGTCGCACAGCAGCTGAGGCAGAGAGAGGCACTTCGGGGGAGGAAGCAGCGCTCCTCGTCAGGATGAAGTAAGCAAAAAAGCAGCTGCAATGTGGTTGTGGTTGGGGGGGGGGGTGAGGCAGGTGGTACTGGATCTCACAGTACTTCTCCAGCAACATGAGGGGCAGGGCGGGGGGGGGGGTGTTGTGGGATGGGGGGCTGTCACAGACAATTTTTTCTCTCAGCTCCTCCTTGTCAGTGCAGCGCTGCATGCCGCCCTCCTCCAACATGGGGTGGGGGTGCTGCTATTAGAGATGCGGCTGGATGGCTGAAAAGCTAGGTTTGCTGAGACAGACAGAGCGGCGCCCCCTCAAGAGGCCGATCTAGGCGATTGCCTAGTTTGCGTATAGGCAGAGCCGGCCCTGTACATGATGGGGATGTAGTCCTGAGCTATGAGCCTACATGATGTAGGGGGGGGGTGGGGGTGGGGAGGTTGGGGAGTTGTTTGTTGATGTCGGGGATGTGCAGCAGTGGGCCGCGGTGATTAAGGTGTGCCTGTGCACACCCGGCACACCCCGTGCGCACGCCTATGGCTTCGAGAGAAATTCATGTCAGGAGGGACGTACAGGAGCAAAAACATACAGGGGAAATTACACAGTAGCCTGTACATCTTCATCCAGGAGAAATTGAGGAGAAAACAGATTTTGGTGCCGGATGCCACATTACAACTTCACTTGCAGCAGTCTGCGAGTGGAGTTTGATTAAATCATTAACCTGTCTAGGACCAAGGGCGTACCTGTACACCCTCAGCGTTTCTGTTCACCACTGGTAACCGGGAGGTGAACGGAATGGGAGGCCTGCTGAAATTGTTCAGAAGGCATTCCGTGCCAATGCCTTGCATAAGATCTTGCATAACTACAACTCCCAGCATGGGCGAACAGCTTTCTGGGCATGCTGAGAGTTGTATATGCATGCCTCAAGCTGCAACAACTGGAGTATACATATACAACTCTCAGCATGCCCTGAAAGCCATTTGCTGTTTATGCATGCTGGGAGTTGTAGTTATGCAAGATCTTAATGGCCACAATTTAGTGATCTCCAAACTGTGGCCCTTCAGATGTTGCTAGGTAACTACTCACCTCCTGGCTCCCGTCAACGGCACGATCAACCCCTGCCACTGCTTGAGGAGGACCTCCACCGCTGCTCACATCACAGTTCCCCCGCTCTGCTCGGACTACCATGGGTGGGCAGAGCGAGGGAACTGAACTTTAACCCTTGTGCCACCTCCTCGATCTGCTATTGATCGGTCGCTTCTGACCAACCAATAGCAGAGCTGGGTGAGGGGGCACAGCTGCCACATCACTCCTATCACTTCAGGGTGATTGAAGCTGTCTTGGACAGCCTTGAACACCCCTATTTACGGGGTCACCGGAGACACATATGACCTGAAATCGCTGCCAATCTCTGGTCTGAATTGACAAATGGTCCTAGACAGGTTAATGATTTAATCAAATGTGGCATCCGCCGCCAAAATCTGTTTTCTCCTCCTCAATTTCTCCAGGATGAAGATGTACAGGCTACTGTGTTATTTTTCCTGTACGTCCCTCCTGACTTGAATTTCTCTCGAAGCTGCTGTTCAATGAACGCTGACATGAAGACCACCGTACAAACCCTGTGCATCTCTGCTTCCCTGTATGAACCCCGTGCATCTCTGCTTCCCTGTATGAACCCCGAGCATTTCTACTTCCCTGTATGAACCCCGTGCATCTGTGCTTCCCTGTATGAACCCCATGCATTTTTGCTTCCCTGTATGCACCCCGTGCATCTCTGCTTCCCTGTATGAACCCCGTGCATTTCTACTTCCCTGTATGAACCCCGTGCATTTCTACTTCCCTGTATGATCCCCGTGCATCTCTGCTTCCCTATATGAACCCCGTGCATTTCTACTTCCCTGTATGAACCCCATGCATCTCTGCTTCCCTATATGAACCCCATGCATCTCTGCTTCCCTGTATGAAACCCATGCATCTCTACTTCCCTGTATGAACCCCGTGCATCTCTGCTTCCCTGTATGAACCCCGTGCATCTCTGCTACCCTGTATGAACCTCGTGGGGGGGGGGGGGAGCTGTGTACGTCCTCATTCTCCCCCTGCACTGTCTTGTATTATGCAGAGCTCACTCCGGCTTCAGTGTGGGTCTAGTCACTGGCCAGTAGACCTGACCTTAGAAAAGGAAATAGCTTGCTTAGCGTTGGATAGCTATTTTGTATCCTTTAATAGGACCATATTGCCCCTTAGTGGTCGGGTTCTGTTTAACCCCTTAAGGACTCAGCCCATTTTGGCCTTAAGGACTCTGACAATTAAATTTTTACGTTTTCATTTTTTCCTCCTCGCCTTCTAAAAATCATAACTCTTTTATATTTTCATCCACAGACTAGTATGAGGGCTTGTTTTTTGCGTGACCAGTTGTCCTTTGTAATGACATCACTCATTATACCATAAAATGTATGGCGCAACCAAAAAACACTATTTTTGTGGGGAAATTAAAACGAAAAACGCAATTTTGCTAATTTTGGAAGGTTTTGTTTTCACGCCGTACAATTTATGGAAAAAATTACATGTGTTCTTTATTCTTAGGGTCAATACGATTAAAATGATACCCATTATTATATACTTTTATATTATTGTTGCGCTTAAAAAAAATCACAAACTTTTTAACCAAATTAGTACGTTTATAATCCCTTTATTTTGATGACCTCTAACTTTTTTATTTTTCCGTATAAGCGGCGGTATGGGGGCTCATTTTTTGCACCATGATCTGTACTTTTTTTTGATACCACATTTGCATATAAAAAACTTTTAATACACTTTTTATAATTTTTTTTTAATAAAATGTATTAAAAAAGTAGGAATTTTGGACTTTTTTTTATTTTTTTTCGTTCACGCCGTTCACCGTACGGGATCATTAACATTTTCTTTTAATAGTTCGGACATTTACGCACGCGGTGATACCAAATATGTCTATAAAAAATGTTTTTTACGCTTTTTGGGGGTAAAATAGGAAAAAACGGACGTTTTACTTTTTTATTGGGGGAGGGGATTTTTCACTTTTTTTTTACTTTTACTTTTACATTTTTTTACATTTTTTTTACACTTGAATAGTCCCCATAGGGGACTATTCATAGCAATACCATGATTGCTAATACTGATCTGTTCTATGTATAGGACATAGAACAGATCAGTATTATCGGTCATCTTCTGCTCTGGTCTGCTCGATCACAGACCAGAGCAGGAGACGCCGGGAGCCGCACGGAGGAAGGTGAGGGGACCTCCGTGCGGCGTTATGAATGATCGGATCCCCGCAGCAGCGCTGCGGGCGATCCGATCGTTCATTTAAATCGCGAACTCCCGCAGATGCCGGGATCTGTATTGATCCCGGCACCTGAGGGGTTAATGGCGGACGCCCGCGAGATCGCGGGCATCGGCCATTGCCGGCGGGTCCCTGGCTGCGATCAGCAGCCGGGATCAGCCGCGCATGACACGGGCATCGCTCCGATGCCCGCGGTTATGCTTAGGACGTAAATGTACGTCCTGGTGCGTTAAGTACCACCTCACCAGGACGTACATTTACGTCCTGCGTCCTTAAGGGGTTAAGGATTGGAACTATCCAATTTAAGAAAGCTAGTTCCTATCCCGCTAAATGACCTATGTATATAGAGGCACTGCGGGGAGCCAGACATATAGCGTTATATATCTGGCCCCCGCAGCGCATCTATATCCATATGGTCCCGCAGCGCTGTGTGTGAAAAGTATTGTATCAGGAGCGCAACGGGCCAGCTGGTGAAACCGGCGTCATTGCACTGCTTTCCCTGGCCCGACCCGATGCCTCCTGATACATTACTTCTCACACATAGTGCTGCGGGGGGGCCAGGCATATAGCGCTGTCTGGCCCCCCACAGCGCTTTTATATGTCTTGCCCCCCCCCCTCCACAGCTTTTCTATATGCATATGGCCAAAGCAGCACAATCACAATCCTCACTTTAAAAACCCCGCTGGGAGTCCACTCGGTGCCGGCCATTCAGGGCTTTTGGCTGGGTATTTAAAACTGAAAGTAAAGACACTACATACATTGCAGGGGAGCTGAGCATGCCGCCAGCAGTGAGACCTGGTGCAATCAATCCCTCAGCCCCTGTACTACTACTTCCAACATGGAACAGACTCTGTTCCATGATGGGGGTAGTAGTACAAGCACTAAAGTAGCCTCCCCAGCCGCTCACAGCCTCCCGCAGCCAGGGAAACTACTACTCCCATCATGGAAGCAAGTCTGTTCCATGATGGGAGTAATAGTAATCCCGCAGTACTGCAGGACCGCTTATTTCACCTCTTCTGAGCATGCTCAGAAGTAAAAACGGTTCAAAAAACGGATGTTAAAAACCGAGTGCAAAAAGATCAATGGGATTCATTTACAGCCGTTTGCAAAAGGCAAGAACGGATTTGAGAATGGGCATAAATTAACTGGGACAGACGTTAAAGCGTACCTGTCAGATCCCACCCAAAAAAATTTAATAAAATGTTATGTTACTCAGTACCTCATCCTGATCATGTACATGTAATTTTTTTTTGCCTTTATCACCCATATTTCACAAAAAAATAGCATATTACAGCTGCTCAATGTCTTTTCCATCTTGTCAAAGGGAGGGGACGTGTCCTTATCTTGCCTGCCCTGTGCTGACTCCTCCCCGTCCCTCACTCTGCCTACAGCTTTTGCAAAACCATAACTCCCAGCATGCCCAGACATCCTTTGACTGCCCAGACATGCTTGGAGTTGTAGTTTTGCAACAGCTGAAAGCACTTGTTTGGTAAAACTCTTTGTTACAGCAGTATTGCAGACTTGTCAATCAGCCATCTCATGTCCATGACCCTTGGACACACTCATGCTTCTGTTGGACTCATCAGTGTCCCAAGAGGTATGGGGACTCCTAGTGATGTGATTTTCTTTAATAAAATTAGATTTTAATCTTAAAGAAGTATAGTAGAAAAACTATTGTTTGCCAAGCTGTACAGCATTATAAAAAGTTTTTATATCTGACAGTGCCAACTTAATGTAAACGAGCCCTTATCCTGTTAAAGGAACTTTTTTAATTTTTATTTTTTTCCTGCATTAATTGCTTTATTATCACCACCAAATAAAAAAATAGAACACTATGTAATCATAATATAATACACATATCATCTAATCTACTGCTATCAAGATAGCAAACAGTACTTTGGGTTCTTTCACATCAGGGTACACATTTTTTTTTTCCCAATACTTCTTTATTGAAAAAATGTATTATTTACATTTTAATAAATAACATTTTATACATTGAATTTCAAGATTTTATTTTTTTTCCCAACCCAGTGCCCTACCCTCACCTTTCTCCCCCATGACATATCTCCCCTTACTGGGTGGACGGTAGGCAGAGGGACAACCCCTACCCATTTTATTACTATTTCCATTATACTATATCAATTCATTTTCTTTTCTCTTTCCTTTTCCTTCCCTTTCTCTCTCTCTTTTCTTTTCTTTTTCCCCCCATTTTAGATCTTTGGTATCTTCCCATTTATTTCTACCCACCTTTATTCTTGTGTCCCCCTGATTCCCGCCACCCTCACATAATAATAATGAAATAATGAAAATAATAATAATTAAAAAAAAACAACTCAAAATTTCTTTATTTTAACCAAATAACCTTTCTGTCACCTCCCTCCACTCCCATACCTCTGGTTTAGTTGGGGCCAGCCATCTCCTGATTATTAACCCCTTAAGGACAGAGCCCTTTTTCACCTTAAGGACTCGGCCATTTTTTGCAAATCTGACCACTGTCACTTTAAACATTAATAACTCTGGAATGCTTTTAGTTATCATTCTGATTCCGAGATTGTTTTTTCGTGACATATTCTACGTTAACGTAGTGGTAACATTTTTTGGTAACTTGCATCCTTTCTTGGTGAAAAATCCCAAAATTTGATGAAAAATTTGAAAATTTTGCATTTTTCTAACTTTGAAGCTCTCTGCTTGTAAGGAAAATGGATATTCAAAATAATTTTTTTTTATTCACATATACAATATGTCTACTTTATATTTGCATCATTAAATTGATGAGTTTTTACTTTTGGAAGACACCAGAGGGCTTCAAAGTTCTGCAGCAATTTTCCAATTTTTCACAAAATTTTGAAACTCGCTTTTTTTCAGGGACCAGTTCAGGTTTGAAGTGGATTTGAAGGGTCTTCATATTAGAAATACCCCATAAATGACCCCATTATAAAAACTGCACCCCCGAAAGTATTCAAAATGACATTCAGTAAGCGTTTTAACCCTTTACGGGTTTCACAGGAATAGCAGCAAAGTGAAGGAGAAAATACACAATCTTCATTTTTTACACTCGCTTGTTCTTGTAGACCCAATTTTTTAATTTTTGCAAGGGGTAAAAAGGAGAAAATTTTTACTTGTATTTGAAACCCAATTTCTCTCGAGTAAGGACATACCTCATATGTCCATGTTAATTGTTCAGCGGGCGCAGTAGAGGGCTCAGAAGGGAAGGAGCGTCAAATGGTTTTTGGGGGGCATGTCACCTTTAGGAAGCCCCTATGGTGCCAGAACTGCAAAAAACCCCACATGGCATACCATTTTGGAAACTAGACCCTTCGGGGAACGTAACAAGGGGTAATGTGAACCTTAATACCCCACAGGTGATTCACGACTTTTGCATATGTAAAAAAAAAAATTTTTTTTTACCTAAAATGCTTGGTTTCCCTAAAGTTTTACATTTTTAAAAAGGGTAATAGCAGAAAATACACCCCAAAATTTGAAGCCCAATTTCTCCCGATTCAGAAAACACCCCATAAGGGGGTGAAAAGTGCTCTGCTGGCGCACTACAGGTCTCAGAAGAGAAGGAGTCACATTTGGCTTTTTTGAAGGAAATTTTGCTCTGGGGGCATGCCGCATTTAGGATGCCCCTATGGTGCCAGAACTGCAAAAAACCCCACATGGCATACCATTTTGGAAACTAGACCCCTCGGGGAACGTAACAAGGTGTTAAGTGAACCTTAATACCCCACAGGCGTTTCACGACTATTGCATATGTAAAAAAAAATTAAAAAATTTACCTAAAATGCTTCTTTTCCCAAAAACTTTACATTTTTAAAAAGGGTAAAAGCAGAAAATACCCCCCAAAATTTGAAGCCCAATTTCTCCCGAGTACGGCGATACCCCATATGTGACCCTTAACTGTTGCCTTGAAATACGACAGGGCTCCAAAGTGAGAGCGCCATGCGCATTTGAGGCCTAGATTAGGGATTGCATAGGGGTGGACATAGGGGTATTCTACGCCAGTGATTCCCAAACAGGGTGCCTCCAGCTGTTGCAAAACTCCCAGCATGCCTGGACAGTCAACGGCTGTCAGACAATACTGGGAGTTGTTGTTTTGCAACAGCTGGAGGCTCCGTTTTGGAAACCATGGCGTACCAGATGTTTTTCATTTTTATTGGGGAGGGGAGGGGGGCTGTGTAGGGGTATGTGTATATGTAGTGTTTTTTACTTTTTATTTTATTTTTTGTGGTAGTGTTTTTAGGGTACAGTCGCACGGGTGGGGGTTCACAGTAGTTTCTCGCTGGCAGTTTGAGCTGTTGCAGAAAATTTGCTGCAGCTCAAACTTGCAGCCCGATACCTACTGTAAGCCTCCGCCCATGTGAGTGTACCCTGTACATTCACATTGGGGGGGACATCCAGCTGTTGCATAACTACAACTCCCAGCATGCGCTGACAGACTGTACATGCTGAGAGTTTTAGTTTTGCAACAGCTGTAGGCACACTGGTTATGTATCACGGAGTTTGTGACCTTACTCAGTGTTTCAAAACCAGTGTGCCTCCAGCTGTTGCAAAACTACAACTCCCGGCATGTACGGTGCATGGTGTAAGGTGACTGCTGGGAGTTGTAGTTTGCAACAGCTGGAGGCACACTGGTCGTGAAACACTGAGTTAGGTAAAAAAAAAAACTCTAAGTTTCACAACCAGTGTGCCTTCAGCTGTTGCAAAACTACAACTCTCAGCAGTCACCGACAGCCAACGGGCATGCTGGGAGTTGTAGTTATGCAACCAGCAGATGCACCACTACAACTCCCAGCATGCACTTTAGCTGTTTGTGCAAGCTGGGAGTTGTAGTTATACAACAGCTGAAGGTACACTTTTCCATAGAAATAATGTGCCTCCAGCTGTTGCAAAACCATAAGTCCCAGCATGCCCATAAGGGAATGCTGGGAGTTGTGGTGGTCTGCCTCCTGCTGTTGCATAACTACAGCTCCCAGCATGCCCTTTTTGCCTGCTGGGAGCTGTTGCTAAGCAACAGCAGGAGGCTGTAACTCACCTCCTGCTGCTGCTCCATCGCAGGCTGTCCCTCGCCGCCGCCGCCGTCGCTCCTGGGGCCCCGATCCCAACATGGACGCCGGGGATCGGAGTCCCCAGCACCCGGGGTCATCTTCCCGCACCCGCTCACGCAGCAGGCGCCCTGATTGGTCGACGATTCAGGGCGATCGTGAGGTGGCACCAGTGCCACCTCACCCCTGCAGGCTCTGGCTGTTCGGGGCCGTCAGAGACGGCCCCGAACAGCCAGTAATTCCGGGTCACCGGGTCACTGGAGACCCGATTGACCCGGAATCGCCGCAGATCGCTGGACTGAATTGTCCAGCGATCTGCGGCGATCGCCGACATGGGGGGGCATAATTACCCCCCTTGGCGATATGCCGGGATGCCTGCTGAACGATTTCAGCAGGCATCCGGCTCCGGTCCCCAACCGGCTAGCGGTGTGGGCCGGAATTCCCACGGGCGTATGGATACGCCCTGCGTCCTTAAGGACTCGGGATGCAGGGCGTATCCATACGCCCTGCGTCCTTAAGAGGTTAATAATCTAGCATAAAAGAGCATCGTCAGTATTTCCTTTCTTTCTTTTGTTGTTTTATTTACTTTTCTGACATCACCCAAGATAATCATCTTTTATCTCATATTTTATTTTTCTCTCGATATCATCAATTATTGACACCCAATATTCTTGTATTTTTTCACATTCCCATATAATATGCAGGAACCCCACGTTTTCCATTTTACATCTTGGACGGTTGCTATTTTCCCTCCTACAAATCCTGAAGAGGAATTTTGGTGTATAATAAATTCTATATACTATGTTCCATTGTATCAGTTGATGGGCTAAACTTGGGGAAATTCTTTTTATATTCCTGAATACATTCATCCAACTGCATTTGTTTCTCTCACCTAACTCTTCGTCCCATTGCTGGAAGCATTTATGTTTTAAGTTATTTTCTTTATTTTTCATTATTTTGGTATAAATTACTGCCATAACTTTCTTTACTATTTTTCCCTCCTCCATTTTTCTTATAGTTTCAGTTACTTCCACTATCCGATTACCACTGTCTCTTAGTGACCCACATATGGCACTTTTTAAACCCTGAAATTCCAACCACATACCTTTTCCTAATTTAAATTATTTCTGCACCCTCTCTCCACTTTCTTAACTCTCCTTTTCTCCACACATCTCTCAAAATTTTACATCCCCTATTTTGCAAGTTGTTAGTTTCCAGTTTAGCTACCTCTTTCAAGTTTACCTTGTGCCAAATTGGCGCTGTCTCTAATATTCCTGTTATTTTCATTTCTTTTTTTTAAAGTTTTCCCAGGTTTTACAAATCCCTACTATTATAGCATTTTCCTTCCGCCTCCCTTCTTTTAACTGGCCTGACTCAAGAACCTGATAAATATTTTCGTATTTCCCTCTTGTTTTTTTCCATGATATCTTTAAAGATTCCAAATCTCCTCCACTCCACCACATAGTACACCTGACTTGCTAAAAAAATATCCCTGTATATCATGAAGTTTCAGTCCTCCTCTTCCTTTACTTATGTATTCTATTTTTATCCTCGTTCTTTTCCTTCCCCATATTATGGCATTTAGCATAGCTATTATCCTTCTAAAAATTCCTTTCTCGCACCAGATAGGGGCCACTCCAAAGATGTATAATAGTTTTGGTAGAATTACTGTTTTAATTAAGACTATCCTCTCTGCTCTCTTAAGATTCAGTTTATTCCATGTTCTTCCCTTGTTTTCCAATATGTGTTTTATTTTTTTTATTTTTATTTTTTTTATTTTTTATTTTATTTCAGATATATCAATTTACAAAACATTCAATTGCAAAATAGACTACAAGTTCAGCCTTATATGCCAATTAATAAAGCTTATAAATATACCCAACCCTAACCCCCCTCTCCCCCCAAGGGAAGAAAAAAAAAATTTATATTTCCTCCTCCCCTCAATACTACCAGACCTACACTGTGTTTTTAATTGCTTCCCTCCAATCGTATATGGATGGAGTATCAGGGGCTAACCATTTTCGAATAATTAGTAATCTGGCAGAAAAAAAACCTGGACAACAATTTCCTCTTTTCCCCCTTTGGCAGGTTTACATTACTGTCATCCCCCATAAGAGCCAGGGCCAAGTTATCATTTAGCTTGTATTTCCCTTTTTCCTCCACCTCTGAAATTATTTGACTCCAATATAATTGTATTAATGCACAGTCCCATATTATATGCAGGAAACCTGCATCCTCCATACCGCATCTCGGACATCTGCTATGTTTACGTCTACCTATTTTAAACAGAAATTTTGGAGTGTAGTAGAGCCTATAAATAATATTCAGCTGAATGATTTGATGGTCAGCATTAGGGGAGGCATATCTCACATTCTTAAATATTTTGCTCCAATTGCATTTATTTACTTCGCCCAATTCCGCCTGCCACTGACGTAAACTTTTATGTTCTAAAAATCCTTGGTTATTATGTTTCATTAATTTATAACAATATGCCATTACCCGTCTCTTTATTAAACCTAATTCTAATTTCTTAAATTCTGCGGTACTTGTTCTTATTACATTTCCCCCCTCCCTCAGCATGGTTTCTATGGACTTCTTTACACTCAAATACTCCAGCCACATAAAGTCAAACAATCCGAATTCTACTTTTAGCACTTCCCATTTTTTAACTTTACCATCTACCCAAAAATCACTTATTCTGTTACATCCAAATAATGATAACCTGTTTTTCCCCAGCCCCCTCAGTTCTATGTTCCACCAGACTGGGGCAGAGTCAAGAATCCCTTCTAATCCTAGTTCTTTTTTATACTTGTTCCACGTCCTATCCAGACCTCTAATCATTGGATACTTCCCCCATTTTTTCTCCTTAAGCTGCCCTAACTCGAATAGCTGGAAGATGTCTGCGTATCTGCCTTTCGTGTTATCCAAGATATGCCTAAACAGGCCAAACTTTTTCCACTCCACTAGAAAGTACATTTGGCTGGCTATAAAGTACCTGTGTACATCTGGTAAATCAATTAAATCAATACCACCCCTGTCTTTTGCCTGATAAAGATATTCGGCCTTTATCCGTGTCCTCTTCCTCCCCCAGATGAGTGCATTAAATATTGC
This sequence comes from Hyla sarda, assembly GCF_029499605.1. NCBI lineage: Eukaryota > Metazoa > Chordata > Amphibia > Anura > Hylidae > Hyla > Hyla sarda. Next base: position 156,632,337 of record NC_079195.1, on the reverse strand, counting down.
AATAATTTTCCTAAAGGCATTTTTCTCGCACCATACAGGTGAGGAACCGAACACATACAAAATTTTCGGAAGCATAAATGATTTAACCCCTTAAGGACGGAGCCCATTTTCACCTCTAGGACGAAGCCCTTTTTTGCAAATCTGACCACTGTCACTTTAAACATTAATAACTCTGGAATGCTTTTAGTTATCATTCTGATTCTGAGATTGTTTTTTCGTGACATATTCTACTTTAACATAGTGGTAAATTTTTGTGGTATCTTGCATCCTTTCTTGGTGAAAAATCCCAAAATTTGATGAAAAAATTTAAAAATTTGCATTTTTCTAACTTTGAAGCTCTCTGCTTGTAAGGAAAATGGATATTCCCCAAAAATTTTTTGGGGATTCACATATACAATATGTCTACTTTATGTTTGCATCATAAAATTGACGAGTTTTAACTTTTGGAAGACACCAGAGGGCTTCAAAGTTCAGCAGCAATTTTCCAATTTTTCACAAAATTTTCAAACTCGCAATTTTTCAGGGACCAGTTCAGGTTTGAAGTGGATTTGAAGGGTCTTCATATTAGAAATACCCCATAAATGACCCAATTATAAAAACTGCACCCCCCAAAGTATTCAAAATGACTTTCAGTAAATGTTTTAACCCTTTAGGTGTTTCACAGGAAAAGCAGCAAAGTGAAGGAGAAAATTCAAAATCTTCATTTTTTACACTCGCATGTTCATCTAGACCCAATTTTCGAATTTTTACAAGGGGTAAAAGGAGAAAATGTATACTTATATTTGTAGCCCAATTTCTCTCGAGTAAGCACATACCTCATATGTCTATGTAAAGTGTTCAGCGGGCGCAGTAGAGGGCTCAGAAGCGAAGGAGCGACAAGGGGATTTTAGAGAGTACGTTTTTCTGAAATGGTTTTTGGGGGGCATGTCACCTTTAGGAAGCCCCTATGGTGCCAGAACAGCAAAAAAAAAACACATGGCATACCATTTTGGAAACTAGACCCCTTGAGGAACATAACAAGGAATAAAGTGAGCCTTAATACCCCACAGGTGTTTCACGACTTTTGCATATGTAAAAAAAAAAAAAAAAAATTTCACTAAAATGTTGGTTTTCCCCCAAATTTCACATTTTTTAAATGGTTAATAGCAGAAAAGACCCCCCAAAATTTGTAACCCCATCTCTTCTGAGTATGGAGGTACCCTATAAGTGGACCTGAAGTGCACTACGGGCGAACTACAATGCTCAGAAGGGAAGGTGTCATATTTGGCTTTTTGAGAGCAAATTTTGCTCGGGGGGCATGTCGCATTTAGGAAGCCCCTATGGTGCCAGAACAGCAAAATAACCCCCACATGGCATACCATTTTGGAAACTAGACCCCTCACAGAATGTAATGAGGGGTACAGTGAGCATTTACCCCCCACTGGTGTCTGACAGATCTTTGGAACAGTGGGCTGTGCAAAATTTTTCATTTTCACAGACCACTGTTCCAAAGATCCGTCAGACACCTGTGGGGTGTAAATTCTCACTGCACCCCTTATTACAATCCGTGAGGGGTGTAGTTTTCAAAATGGGGTCACATGTGGGTGTGTTTTTTTTTTTGCGTTTGTCAGAACCGCTGTAACAATCAGCCACCTCTGTGCAAATCACCTCAAATGTACATGGCGCACTCTCCCTTCTGGGCCTTGTTGTGCGCCCCCAGAGCACTTTGCGCCCACATATGGGGTATCTCCGTACTCGGGAGAAATTGTGTTACAAATTTTGGGGGACATTTTTCCCTTTTACCTCTTGTGAAAATGAAAAGTATAGGGCAACACCAGCATGTTAGTGTAAAATTTTTTATTTTTTTACACTAACATGCTGGTGTAGACCCCAACTGTTCCTTTTCATAAGGGGTAAAAGGAGAAAAAGCCCCCCAAAATTTGTTAGGCAATTTCTTCCGAGTACGGCAATACCCCATATGTGACCCTATTCTGTTGCCTTGAAATACGACAGGGCTCCAAAGTGAGAGAGCGCCATGTGCATTTGAGGCCTGAATTAGGGACTTGCATAGGGGTGGACATAGGGGTATTCTATGCCAGTGATTCCCAAACAGGGTGCCTCCAGCTGTTGCTAAACTCCCAGGATGCTTGGACAGTCAATTGCTGTCCAGAAATGCTGGGAGTTTTTGTTTTGCAACAGCTGGAGCCTCCATTTTAGAAACACTGCCATACAATACGTTTTTCATTTTTATTGGAGAAGGGGGGTGGGGGGGCAGTGTATGTGTGTATATGTAGTGTTTTACTCTTTATTTTATGTTAGTGTAGTGTAGTGTTTTTAGGTTACATTCACACTGGCGGCAGATTACACTGAGTCTCCCGCTAGGAGTTTGAGCTGCGGCGGAAAATTTCCCGCAGCTCAAATTTGCAGCGGGGAACTCACTGTAATCTGCCGCCAGTGTGAATGTAGCCTGTACATTCACACGGGAGGGGGAGGTCAAAACTACAACTCCCAGCATGCACTGACAGACCATGCATGCTGGGAGTTGTAGTTTTGCAACAGCTTTAGGCACACTGGCTGGAAAACCTTGAGTTAGGTTCTATGACCTAACTCAGTATTTTCCAACCAGTGTGCCTCCAGCTGTTGCAAAACTGCAACTCCCAGCATGTACTGATTGCGGAAGGGCATGCTGGGAGATGTAGTTATGCAATGGCTGGAGGCACGCAAGTACAACTCCCAGCATGCCAAGACAGCCTTATGCTGTTCCTGAATGCTGGGAGTTGTAGTTTTGCAAGATTTAGAGGGGTTCAAGTTGTAAATCACTGTCCAGTGGTCTCAAAACTGTGGCCCTCCAGATGTTGCAAAACTACAACTCTCAGCATGCCCAGACAGCAAACTGCTGTCTGTGCATGCTGAGAGTTGTAGTTTTGCAACATCTGGAGGGCTACAGTTTGAGACCACTTAGTGATCTACAACCTGAACCCCTCTAAATATTGCAAAACTACAAGTCCCAGCATGCCCACATAGCAAACAGCTGTCTGGGCATGCTGGGAGTTGTAGTTTTGCAACATCTGGAGGGCCACGGTTTAGAGACCACTGTAAACTGTGGCCCTCCGGATGTTGCTAGGCAACAACTCAACTAGCAGGACCCGGAAGCCGCCGCACGTGGGGGATCCCCGCATGGAGGATCGCGATCCGGGATCCAGGTAGGGACCTTCGGCGCCGACCCTCCCTGGACGGTTCCCCCGTTTTGCCCGGACACCGATAGGTGGGCAAAGCGGGGGAACCGAACTTTAACCCCCCCTCCCCCGGTCTGCTATCGGTCGGTCGCTCGGCCGACCAATAGCAGGGATAGGAGTGGTGGCAACCCTGCCACCAAACTCCTATCCCTTTAGGGGGATCGAGGGTGTCTCGGACACCTACGATCCCTCTTATTTTCCGGGTCACCGGGTCACCAGTGACCCGTATGACCTGGAATCGCGCAGATCGCAGGTCTGAATTGACCTGCGATTTGCGCGCATCGCGGTCATGGGGGGGTCTCAGGACCCCCCTCGGCGATGTGCCGGGATGCCTGCTGTTAGATAACAGCAGTCATCCCGGTCCGATCACGGCTACCGGCGACGCGGCGCTCCCGGAACCCCGCGATGTACATGTACGTCGCCGCGCGCCAAGTGACACTTCGCGGTGCCGTACATGTACGTCGCTCGTCGTGAAGAGGTTAATAATAATAATTTTTTCTGCCCTAGAGAGTCTCATATTGTTCCAAATTTCTGCTTTTTTTTTTATTTGATGATCAGTGGCTTGGTGTTCAATTTATGATAATCTACTATAATCTACTATATTTCCTGATACTTGTATACCCAAATATGTATATCCAATATGTGTTTATTTTATGATATTCTCCTATTTTCCCAGATATCTGTATGCCTAAATAAGAAAAACTTTCTCCTTTATCCAGGATTCTAAGCTCCTTAATTATTCCCAGTTCTACTTTACCTAATTCCCTGGTGGATTCCCTGGTTGAACTTGATGGACGTATGTCTTTTTTCAACCGTACTAACTATGTAATCGAAGTAACACTGATTTCTTCCAGTTTATAACCAAACCTGCATAGTTCCCATATTCTCCAATCACTTCCATAACCTTCTCTATGGAGTTTTCTGGCTTTTCCAAATATAATAATATGTCGTCTGCGTATAGTAATATTTTATCCCCATCCCCCTCCACTCCAAATCCTTTTATTTGCTGATCTTCTCTTACTTTAACTGCCAGGCATTCAACCACTAGCGCAAAAAGTAGAGGAGATAAGGGGCATCCCTGCCTTGTACCCCGGGTCACTAAAAAACTCTCTGATCTTTTCCCTTCTATATTTATTCTAGCTTCCGCTCCATTATATAGCATCTTGATCATTTCTATATAATCCTTCTGAAACCCATATTTTTCCAGTACTCCCCATAGGAACTCCCACTCCACCCTGTCAAATGCTTCACTTGCGTCAAGTGACAGGATGGAGTGGGTTCCCTCTCTTCCCTCCACCGACTGTACTCCGGTAAGGGTCTTGTAGATATTATGCTTGGTCATCCTACCTGGGATAAATCCGCATTGATCTTTATGCACCAGTTCCCCTACCTTTTTCTCCAAACGCAATGCCAGAGCCTTCGCCAGGATCTTTACGTCAGTGTTCAATAATGATATTGAACGATATGATTCCATTTCTTTCTTATCTTTATTCGGTTTCAACAGTAATATTATTTCTGCTTCTTTCATTGTTTCGGGTAAGGTTCCTGTTTTTAAAGAACTATTTATAGTTCTAAGCAGAACTGGGATAAGGATACTCCTAAAGGTCCTATATATTTCAAACTGGAACCCATCCCCGCCGGGACTCGTGTTCCCTTTGATCTTATTTAAAGCTGCTTCTAACTCCCTAAGGGTCATTGGGCCCCCCGTTTCTTTCTTTTGTTGTATTGATAGTCTGGGCATCTTTATATCGTGGATGAGGCTGAAGCATGAGGACACCATATAGTGGCTGAATGACACAGCATGGAGGTGTTGGCAGCATGAGGAGACCATATAGTGGATGAATGGCACAGCCCGGAGTTGCCAGCAGCATGAGTAGGCACTAGGCCTTCACAATCCCTAAGATTAAAAGATGAATTAAGAAATTTAAACCGAAGATTTTGGATAGCGGGTGCTACCTATGAGAAAATTTGAAATTCCCAGACCCAGGCCCCACAGCGGCATCAGTAAACCATATATTGCCTGTATGACACAGGCTGGAGTTGGCTGATGCATGAGTACGCACCAAAGCTTCACAATCCCTAATAAAAAAGACAAATATTTTTGACGAAAAATTTGTAACGATAATTTAGGACAGCGAGTGCTCTCTATATATTACCAGAATGACGCAGCCAGGAGTTGGCTGCAGCATGAGGAGACCATTGAAATGTGTGATTTTTTTATTTGAAATTTAAATCAAAATTTGTGTCCCGGACCCCGCCGTGTGGGTACAAAGGACCTAATCTCACAAGCACCCACAGGGCTCATGTGCCCGTAAGATGTAGACGCAACGTCTCTATAGCCCTGACCGGCCATTTTTGTTTTTTGTACCTGAGCCCTTTTTCGCAATTCTGACCACGTCACTTTACGAATTAATAATGCGAAAACGCTTTTACAGAATATTCTGATTCTGAGATTGTTTTTTCGTGACATATTCTACTTTATTTTGGTGGTAAATTTTCGGCGTTACTTGCATCCTTTTTTGGTGAAAAATCCCAAAATTTCATAAAAACTTTGACAATTTTGCATTTTTCTAACTTTGAAGCTCTCTACTTATAAGGAAAATGGATATTCACAATCAATTTTATCTTTCTTCACAAATACAATATGTCCACTTTATGTTGGCATCATAAAATGGACATATTTTTGCTTTTTGAGAAAATTAGAGGGCTTCAAAGTAGAGCAGCAATTTTCAAAAATGTCATGAAAATTGCTAAATCTGAAGGGACAGATGTTACAGAACTACAACTCCCAGCATGCCTGGGCAGTCCAGGCATGCTGAGAGTTGAAGTTAGGCTGGAGGGCTACCGTTTGGGCACCTCTGTAACAGTGGTCTCCAAACTGTGACCCTCCAGATGTTGCAAAACTACAACTCCCAGCATGCCCAGACAGCCTTTGGCCTTCAGTTTGGCCTTCCTAGTGGTTGCCACAGTAAAGATCATTTTACTTTCACTTTCAATACCCCCCCCCCCACCATCGATTCCCTACCTGATCCAGTATCCAGCAGTCTCCAGCGAAGATCCCGGGTCCCCAGGCATCTTCTCCTGCAGGTACGGCCTCCATCTTCTTCCCACGATCCCCTCGACATCCAGGGGCAGGCAGAATGGGGGTCTCACCAGAGACCCGATAAGCCCGGAATTGGAGAAAATCGCATGTCTGAATTGACATGCGATTTTCTCCCATTGCCGACATGGGGGGGCATCCCGATCCGGTCCCCAACCGGCTAGCAGCGGGGACCGAAATTCCCATGGGCGTATCCATAAGGACTCGGGATGCAGGGCGTGTGGATATGCCCTGCGTCCTGAAGAGGTTAAGAACAAGCGCATATCCAAGAGTCCAGAAGACTCTATAATGCAGGACGGTGGACCACCAAAAGACATTCTTCTATAAAATAATTTTTTTTAATAAAGAAGCAGAGTTCATCCCTCTGCGTATTTTTTTTGAAAATTTTACTTAAAAATTCACACGCAACAAGCGTTCAATGGTGTAATGGTTATTATTGTGGAAAATTCAAGTGTATTACTGTGATAATTATCAGAAAATTTGAAAAAAACACTAACCATGTATGTATGTATTTCAAAAATCCTAAAATTAAAGGCCCAGGCCCAGAAGCATCATGAAGTGAAGTAGTTCCTGAAAGATACAGGAGCAGTCAGGAGTAGGCATCAGCAGTACCCAAGAGGCTTTACTAACCCCTTACATTGCACGATCAGTCGCGAGATCGAGCAATAACAGGTGTGTTATGCCCTCAGATGTCCGGGACTGCATGCGTGCTACACTGAATGGACCAGCGTGTGTCTATCTTTCACCAACAGGTGCGGGTAACCCGCTAAACCCCGTTCGCGATAGGGATCAGGGATTGCAATTATTTGCCAGGAAAGAAGAATCACAACTAAGCGCGGGTCATAAGCTCAGCCCTTTGTACACACCGCATGTCTCTACTACCGATTGCATGGTTTAGTGTGGTCCTCGGATCGGCCCCGGCGGGGTAGGAGAAGGACCTGGCAGAGCGCCGAGAATTTAAAGATCATTGTTGAAATTTTCATTAAGCATGTATTAGCTACTGCTAAACTTCCAAAAATTGAAGGCCCAAGGCCTGAGGCATCAGGGAGGCAATTATTTCCTGAAAGACACAGAATGAGTCAGGAGCAGTCAGGAGCAGTACCCAAGAGGGTTTCATAACCCCTTATATTTAAAGATCAATGTTGAAATTTTCATTAAGCATGTATTTAGCCATTGCTAAACATCCAAAAATTGAAGGCCCAAGGCCTGAGGCATCAGGGAGGCAAGTAGTTCCTGAAAGACACAGAATGAGTCAGGAGTAGGCATTCGCAGTAACCAAGAGGGTTTCATAACCCCTTACATTTAAAGGGTAGCTCCCACCATCCTATTTTTTTTTCTGTCCCTGCTTATTGCACATCTATCCCTAACCCCCTCCCTGCTTTAAATTTTTATTTTTACTATATTAAAAATGCTTTTTGTCTGCCTGGCAGTGTGCTCACTACCAGGCAGACTTCCCCAGCAGGCACCACGTCACTGATGCCTGCTGGGGGGGACTTCTTCCCTTAGTTCATCTACACAGGGTGCCTCCAGCTGTTTCATCACTACAACTCCCAGCTTGCCCTGACATCTATTGGCTGTCAGGGCATGCTGGGAGTTGTAGTATTGAAAAAGCTGGAGGCACCCTGTGTAGATAAACTTTTAGTTACATGCGGCGCTAGCCCGTCCCCTCCGTCTCCCCCCCGCCATGGCCCGTTCCCTCCATCACAACACCCCCCCAATTATACTTACTGCAGAGTCCGGCAGCGGGCGTGCAGGGACAGCGGCGGCAGCGACGAGGCTGTGACAAGGCGGCGGTGAGGGAGGGGACCTGCCGTGGAGATTTACGTCCTCAGGGAGGGGAGATGAGGGAGGGGACCTGCCGTGGCGATCTATGTCCTCAGGGAGGGGGCGTGCCATAGAGATCTGCGTCCAGCTGAGCTCAAGGAGGGGAGATGAGGGAGGGGGCGTAAACCTCCTCCCTCCCCTTGCTCTGCCCTCTCCCAGCTCTAGCTTCGGAAATCTTCAGAGAGCTGGGGGAGGAGCGGACGCATGGATCTAGGGGGGCGCAAAAAACCACCTCACAGCGGCGGCGGCGATGAGCAGGAGGAGTGGCCTCCCAGCCAGTGGCCGGGGAGCCAATGCGCTCGCTCCCTGCCTGTCTGATTGACAGGCAGGGAGCGAGCGCAGGCTGAATGAAAAAGGACCGATGCCCGGCCGCATCGGTCCTTTTTCAGGCGTGACGTCATGCCAGGCTGCAGCCGGCCACTAGGAGGGAGACCCCTAGTGGCCGGTTTTCAAATGTAAATTAAAAAATAATAAAAGTATTCTAGAAACATATCAAAAAATAAAGTTGGTGACAGTGCCCATTTAAAGATCAATGTTGACATTTGCATTAAGCATGTATTTAGCTACTATTAAACATTCAAAAATTGAAGGCCCAGGGCCTGAGGCATCAGGGAGGCAATTATTTCCTGAAAGACACAGAATGAGTCAGGAGCAGTCAGGAGCAGTACCCAAGAGGGTTTCATAACCCCTTACATTTAAAGATCAATGTTGAAATTTGCATTAAGCATGTATTTAGCTACTGCTAAACATAAAAAAATTGAAGGCCCAAGGCCTGAGGCATCAGGGAGGCAAGTAGTTCCTGAAAGACACAGAATGAGTCAGGAGCAGTCATTCGCAGTACTCAAGAGGGTTTCATAACCCCTTACATTTAAAGATCAATGTTGAAATTTGCATTAAGCATGTATTTAGCTACTGCTAAACATCCATAAATTGAAGGCCTGAGCCATCAGGGAGGCAAGTAGTTCCTGAAAGACACAGAATGAGTCAGGAGCAGGCATTCGCAGTACCCAAGAGGGTTTCATAACCCCTTACATTTAAAGATCAATGTTGACATTTGCATTAAGCATTTATTAAGCTACTGCTAAACATCCAAAAATTGAAAGCCCAAGGCCTGAGTCATCAGGGAGGCATGTAGTTCCTGAAAGACACAGAATGAGTCAGGAGCAGGCATTCGCAGTAACCAAGAGGGTTTCATAACCATGGCTGGACTGGGTGTGAAAACCTGCCCTGGAAAAAATTACATAGCAGCCGGATAGTGTTGCGTCATTATACCAGCACATCGTCATTTTCTTGTTCATAAAAGGTAAAATCATGCATTTTAAAGCATATTAGTTTCCCCCACATTAGGTGCAGTATAGTTCCCCCACATTAGGTGCAGTATAGTTCCCCCACATTAGGTACAGTATAGTTCCCTTCAGTGGCGTTGTGACCCGGTTGCGGGGGTGACACCAAGACGCTCCGCAGAACCCCTCCCCCTCCCCAGCTACACCGACACCCCCCATCTGTGCCCGACCGGCCTCCCCCCACCCCGCCCTCACCTGCGCTGTGCGCCCGTCCATCAGCACTCCCCCCGGCCTTCACCTGCGCTGTGCGCCCGTCTGTCAGCACCCCCCCGGCCTTCACCTGCGCTGTGCGCCCGTCCATCATCACCCCCGGCCTTCACCTGCGTTGTGCACCCATCGGCACCCCCTGCCCCCCGCCCCCCTGCCTTCACCTGCGCTCTGTGCCCGTCCTTCAGCACCCCCCCCCCGGCCTTCACCTGCGCTGTGCGCCCCTCGGCACCCCACCCCGGCCTTCATCGCCGATGTGCGCCCGACTGTCAGCTGCCCCCAGGCCTTCATCGCCGCTGTGCGCCCGTCCGTCAGCACCACCGCATGGGACGTCAGTGACGTCACTCGTAGGGCGCCCAGAGAGAAGGAGCGCTGCCCTGGATGGGTGAGTGTGTGTGTCTGTCTCTCTGTCTGTCTCTATCTCTGTCTGTGTGTCTCTGTCTGTGTGTGACTGTGTGTGTGTGACTCTGTGTGTGTATGTATGTGACTGTGTGTGTGTGTGTGACTGTGTGTGTGTGTGTATGTGACTGTGTGTGACTGTGTGTGTGTGTGACTCTGTGTGTGTATGTATGTGACTGTGTGTGTGTGTGTGGGACTCTGTGTGTGTGTGTGTGTATGTGACTGTGTGTGTGTTGTAGGGGGACCCAGGAGCTTTAAGCTACAACCCTGTCCACAATCATTTCTTGTATTGGAATTATGTAGGAGGCCTTCTGGTGTGCCAAGTATGCCTTATTTTCTGTGTGTGTGTGCTTGACTCTGTGTGTGTTTGACTCTGTGTGTGTGTGTGTGTGACTCTGTGTGTGACTCTGTGTGTGTGTGTGTGACTCTGACTCTGTGTGTGACTCTGTGTGTGTGTGTGACTGTGTGACTCTGTGTGACTCTGTGTGTGTGACTGTGTGTGTGTGTGACTCTGTGTGTGTGTCTGTCAGTGTGTGTCTCTCTGACTGTGTGTGTGTTTGTGTGTGTGTGTCTCTCTGTGTTGTATGTGTTTTTTTTTTTTTGGGGGGGGGGGGGGGGTTGAACCAGTGATCTAATGTGGGGAGACTTTGACCCATTGTGGGGAACTTGCGGCCTAATGTGGGGAAACTACCTAGAGAAAGTGCGGAGTCTATGCTACCCCTAATGTGGGGAGTCTATGCTACCTAATGTGGGCAAACTGCTACCTAGTATCGGCAAACTGCTACCTAATGTGGGGAAACTGCTACCTAATGTGGGGAATCTGTCCTACCGAATGTGGGGAATCTATGCTACCTAATGTGGGGAAACTGCTACCTAATGTGGGGAATCTGTGCTACCTAATGTGGGGAAATTGCTACCTAATGTGGGGAATCTGTGCTACCTAATGTGGGGAAATTGCTACCTAATGTGGGGGAACACGTACCAAATGTGGGGAATCTATGCTGCCTAATGTGGGGAAAATATGCTACCTAATGTGGGGGAACTGCTGCCTACCTAAAGTGGGGGAACTGCTGCCTACCTAATGCTCCCCCTGGCAGTAGCACCCTCATCATCCACCAGCAACCCCCCCCCCAGCAGTAGCACCTCCATCAGCAGATCCTGATGGTGGATGATGGCAGTGCTCCTGCCAGGAGGATGATCCTGCGGATGGATGATGGGGGTGATACTGCCAGGGGGGATGGCAAGTTGCACCCTCATCATCCTCCAGCAACACCCCCCCAGTAGTAGCACCCCCATCATCCACTAGCAACACCACCAAAAAACCCCTCCCGTGGTAATAGCATCAGCTAACGGATGTTGAGGGGTGTTACTGCGGTTGTGGTATTATATTCAGAGGGTGCACTGTATGACAACGTTAAATTCAGAGGGCGCAGTTTGTGGTAGTATTATATTCACAGGGCGCAGTGGGTGGTAGTATTATATTCAGGGGGCGCAGTTTGTGGTAGTATATTCAGAGGGTACAGTGTGTGGCGGTATTATATTCAGGGGTACAGTATGTGGCAGATTTATATTCAGAGTGTACAGTATGTGTTGGTATATTCAGAATGTACAGTGTGTGGTAGTATTATATTCAGTGGGTATGGTGTATGGAAGGTTTATGTCAGGATTCGGCAGGCTGGAGGTGAATCCTCTGAGTCAGAGAGGGATTGGCGTGGACCGTGTCGGTGGACCGGTTCTAAGTTGCTACTGTTTTTCACCAGAGCCCGCCACAAAGCAGGATGGACTTGCAGCGGTGATAGCAACCAGGTCGTATCCACCGGCAACGGCTCAACCTCTCTGACTGCTGAGATATGCGCGGTACAAGGGATTAGACAAGAGCAGGATCGGACGTAGCAGAAGTTCAGGGCAGGCAGCAAGGATCGTAGTCAGGGGCAACGGCAAGGAGGTCTGGAACACAGGCTAGGAACACACAAGGAACGCTTTCACTGGCACAATGGCAACAAGATTCGGCAAGGAAGTGCAGGGGAAGTGAGGTAATATAGGGAAGTGCACAGGTGAAGACACTAATTAAAACCCATGCACCAATCAGTGGCGCACCGGCCCTTTAAATCGCAAAGACCCAGCACGCGCGTGCCCTAGGGAGCGGGGCCGCGCACGCCGGGGCAGCACAGACGGGGATCGAGTCTGGTAAGCGGGTCTGGATGCGCACCGCGAGCGGGCGCGTCCCGCATCGCGAATCGCATCCTGGCTGGGAACATTATCGCAGCGCACCCGGTCAGCGGGTCTGACCGGGGCGCTGCGAACAGGAGAACGCTGTGAGCGCTCCGGGGAGGAGCGGGGACCCGGAGCACTCGGCGTAACAGTACCCCCCCCCTTGGGTCTCCGCCTCTTTTTAGAACCTGAGAATTTGTGGATAAGGTCCTTGTCAAGGATGTTGTCCTCGGGTTCCCATGACCTCTCCTCCGGGCCTCAATTCTCCCAATCTACAAGAATTTTTTTTTTTACCTCTGACCGTCTTGGATGCCAGAATTTCTTTAACCGAGAAGATGTCAGAGGACCCGGAAACAGGAGTAGGAGCAACAACCTTAGGAGAGAAGCTGTTAAGGATGAGTGGTTTAAGGAGAGAGACATGAAAAGCATTAGGAATACGGAGAGAAGGAGGAAGGAGTTTGTAGGAGACAGGGTTGATTTGGCATTTGATTTTAAAAGGACCAAGATAACGTGGTCCCAGTTTATAACTGGGGACACGAAAGCGGACATACTTGGCGGAGAGCCACACTTTGTCTCCAGGAGAAAAGACAGGAGGAGTTCTTCTTTTTTTGTCGGCATGTTTCTTCATCCGGGATGAGGCCTGTAGGAGAGATTTTTGAGTCTCTTTCCAGATGGTGGAGAAGTCCCGAGTCACCTCATCAACAGCGGGTGACGGCCGTACACCACAAAGAATGGGGATTTAGCGGAAGACTCAGAGACTTTGAAATTGTACGAGAATTCGGCCAATGGTAGGAGATCGGCCCAGTCATCCTGGCGGGAGGAAACAAAATGTCGCAAATAGTCACCAAGAACCTGATTAACTCTTTCCACTTGCCCATTGGATTGGGAATGATAAGAAGACGAGAAGTTTAATTTGATTTTAAGCTGATTACAGAGGGCCCTCCAGAATTTCGACACAAATTGAACGCCTCTGTCCGAGACGATATGCGTAGGAAGCCCGTGAAGGCGAAAAATGTGCACAAAAAATTGTTTCGCCAACTGAGGCGCAGAAGGAAGACCTGGAAGAGGGATAAAATGTGCAATCTTGGAGAAACGATCAACGACCACCCAAATAACTGTGCTGCCATGGGATAAAGGTAAGTCTGTAATAAAGTCCATAGCAATCTGAGACCATGGTCGCTCAGGAACAGGCAGAGGATGGAGGAGACCGGCAGGCTTCTGGCGAGGGGTCTTGTCCCGGGCACAGACTGTACAAGCCTGAACAAAATCAGCAACATCAGCTTCCAGGGTAGGCCACCAATAAAAACGAGAGATGAGCTGGACGGATTTTTTGATGCCAGCATGGCCGGCGAGGTGTGAGGAGTGTCCCCACCTGAGAATCCTGAGGTGCTGGCGAGGAGGGACGAAGGTCTTTCCTGGAGGAGTTTGTCTGATGGAAGCTGGAGAAGCGGAGATCAGACAGTCAGGAGGAATAATGTGTTGCGGGGAAGCTTCCATTTCAGAGGCATCCAAGGAACGAGAGAGAGCGTCAGCCCTAATGTTCTTGTCAGCGGGGCGAAAATGAATCTCAAAGTTACAACGGGCAAAGAACAACGACCACCTAGCCTGGCAAGGGTTCAGCTGTTGGGCAGACTGAAGATAAGAGAGATTCTTGTGATCGGTGTATATAATAACTGGGTATTTGGATCCCTCCAGCAGGTGCCTCCATTCCTCGAGAGCCAGTTTTATGGCCAGTAGTTCTCGATCACCAATGGAGCAGTTTTTCTCCCCCGGAGAGAAGGTCCTAGAAAAGAAACCACAGGTAACAGCATGTCCGGAAAAATTTTTCTGTAGGAGTACAGCTCCAGCTCCCACCGAGGAGGCGTCTACCTCCAGTGAGAAGGGTTTAGATGGATCAGGTCTGGAGTGTACGGGAGCAGAAGAAAAGGCAGTTTTGAGATGGTTGAACGCCTCTTCCGCTTGAGGAGGCCAGGACTTAGGGTTGGTGTTTTTCTTGGTTAGGGCCACAATTGGGGCCACAATAGTGGAAAAATGTGGAATAAATTGTCTGTAGTAATTGGCAAACCCCAAGAAATGTTGGATAGCTCGGATTCCGGAGGGGCGTGGCCAATCCAATACGGCTAATAGTTTGTCCGGGTCCATTTGGAGTCCCTGGCCAGAGACTAAATATCCTAGGAATGGAAGAGATTGACATTCAAAGAGACATTTTTCCATTTTGGCATATAACTGATTGTCCCGAAGTCTCTGAAGAACCATGCGGACATGCCGGCGGTGTTCTTCTAGGTTAGAAGAAAAAATCTAAATATCGTCCAGGTAGACCACAACACAGGTATATAATAGATCACAAAAAATTTCATTTACAAAGTCCTAGAAGACGACAGGGGCGTTGCAAAGCCCAAAAGGCATAACCAGATATTCAAAGTGTCCATCTCTGGTGTTAAACGCGGTCTTCCACTCGTCCCCTTCCCTGATGCGGATGAGATTATATGCACCTCTTAAATCCAATTTGGTAAAGATGTTGGCACCACGTAGGCGGTCAAAGAGTTCCGAGATAAGAGGTAGGGGATAGCGTTTTTTTATAGTGATTTTATTAAGACCGCGGTAATCAATGCAAGGTCGTAAGGAGTCGTCTTTTTTGGAGACGAAGAAGAATCCAGCGCCGGCAGGGGAGGAAGACTTGCGGATAAATCCCCTTTTTAAATTTTCTTGGATGTACTCCGTCATGGCTTGTGTTTCCGGAGCAGACAGAGGATAGATTCTGCCCCGGGGTGGAGTAGCACCAGGGAGGAGGTCAATAGGACAGTCATAAGGCCTGTGAGGAGGCAAAGTCTCTGCTTGTTTTTTGCAAAAAACATCAGCATAGTCCAGATAGGCCTTGGGGAGACCTGGTATCGGAGGAGCCATAGGGTTTTGATATAGGGACAGCCATAGGGACTGGGAGCAGACATAAGACACTTTTTGTGGCAAGTGGTACCCCAGTTCTTGACCTCCCCGGTGGTCCAATCGAGGGTAGGGGAATGGCGTTGAAGCCAAGGTAGTCCAAGAAGAATTTCAGAAGTGCAGTTAGAGAGGACCAGAAATTCAATCTTTTCATGATGTGGTCCAATGCACATTAAGAGGGGTTCCGTGCGGTAACGCACAGTACAGTCCAATCTTTCACCATTAACAGAGGCGATGTTGAGGGGTCTGGCGAGACTGGTCACTGGGATTTTGAACCTGTTAACGAAAGAGGCCAAAATAAAATTTCCTGCAGATCCGGAATCCATGAAGGCCACAGCTGAGAAGGAGAAGGTAGAAGAAGAAATCCGCACAGGCACAGTAAGACGTGGAGAAGCAGAGTTCACACCTAGAGCTGTCTCACCTTTGTGCGGAATCGGAGTGCGTCTTTCCTGACGTGGAGGTCGGATAGGACAATCCTTCAAGAAGTGTTCGGTACTGGCACAGTACAGGCATGGGTTCTCAATGCGGCGGCGTGTCCTCTCTTGAGGTGTCAGGCGAGACCGGTCTACTTGCATAGCCTCCACGGCGGAAGGCACAGGAACAGATTGCAGCGGACCAGAGAAGAGAGGAGCCGGGGAGAGAAACCGCCTCGTGCGAACAAAGTCCATATCCTGGCGGAGCTCCTGACGCCTTTCGGAAAAACGCATGTCAATGTGGGTGGCCAGATGAATAAGTTCTTGCAGGTTAGCAGGGATTTCTCGTGCGACCAGCACATCTTTGATGTTACTGGATAGTAGTGTTGCTCGCGAATATTCGCAATTCGAATTTTATTTGCGAATATCGCATATTCGCGAATTCGCGAATATAGCGCTATATATTCGTAGTTACGAATATTCGTTTTTTTTCTCACAGTACACATCACAGTGAGACTGGTGTGTGAATTTTCGCATATGCGAAAATTAGCATATGCAAATTTTCGCGTATGCTAATTTTTGTATATGCAAATTTTTGCATATGTTAATTTTCGCACGCGCGAATATTCGCATATGCGAAAATAAAACAAGAATATTACGAATATGCGAATATTCGCGAATATGATGAATATTCGTCCATATATTCGCGAATATTCGCGAATTCGAATATGGCCTATGCCGCTCAACACTACTGGATAGGCCTTTTTTGAAGGTCGCGCAGAGGGCCTCGTTATTCCAGGACAATTCGGAGGCGAGAGTACGGAATTGGATGGCGTACTCTCCAACAGAAGAATTATCCTGGACCAGGTTCAGCAGGGCAGTCTCGGCAGAAGAGGCTCGGGCTGGTTCCTTGAAGACACTTCGAATCTCCGTGAAGAAAGAGTGTACAGAGGCAGTGACAGGATCATTGCGGTCCCAGAGCGGTGTGGCCCATGACAGGGCTTTCCCAGACAGAAGGCTGACCACGAAAGCCACCTTTGACCTTTCAGTTGGAAATTGGTCCAACATCATCTCCAAATGCAGGGAACATTGCGAGAGAAAACCATGGCAAAGTTTAGAGTCCCCATCAAACTTGTCCGGCAATGATAAACGGAGGCTGGATGCGGCCACTCGCTGCGGAGGAGGTGCAGGAGCTGGCGGAGGAGATGATTGCTGAAGCTGTGGTAGAAGCTGTTGTAGCATCACAGTTAGTTGAGACAGCTGGTGGCCTTGTTGCGACTGCTGGGCGACCACCGTGGTAAGGTCAGCGACAACTGGCAGCGGGACCTCAGCGGGATCCATGGCCGGTTCTACTCTCAGGATTCGGCAGGCTGGAGGTGGATCCTCTGTGTCAGAGAGGGATTGGCGTGGACCGTGTTGGTGGACCGGTTCTAAGTTGCTACTGTTTTTCACCAGAGCCCACCGCAAAGCGGGATGGACTTGCAGCGGCGGTAGCAACCAGGTCGTATCCACCGGCAACGGCTAAACCTCTCTGACTGCTGAGATATGCGCGGTACAAGGGATTAGACAAGAGCAGGATCGGACGTAGCAGAAGTTCAGGGCAGGCAGCAAGGATCGTAGTCAGGGCAAACGGCAAGGAGGTCTGGAACACAGGCTAGGAACACACAAGGAACGCTTTCACTGGCACAATGGCAACAAGATCCGGCAAGGAAGTGCAGGGGAAGTGAGGTAATATAGGGAAGTGCACAGGTGAAGACACTAATTAAAACCCATGCGCCACCGGCCCTTTAAATCGCAAAGACCCGGCGCACGCGCGCCCTAGGGAGCGGGGCCGCGCACGCCGGGGCAGCACAGACGGGGAGCGAGTATGGTAAGTGGGTTGGGATGCGCACCGCGAGCGGGCGCGTCCCGCACCGCGAATCGCATCCCGGCTGGGAACATTATCGCAGCGCACCCGGTCAGCGGGTCTGACCGGGGCGCTGCGAACAGGAGAACTCTGTGAGCGCTCCGGGGAGGAGCGGGGACCCGGAGCGCTCGGCGTAACAGTTTATAATCAAAGAGTATAGTGTATAGTAGTATTATATTTAGAGTATACAGTGTCTGGCAGGTTTATAATAATACTTGTTTTCATATAGAGGATGAGAATGCGCTGACATAGTGAGGAGTTATCTGGGCATCACATTCTACAGACAGAAGTTTTAGCTGGACCAGGCGGTATGTACCATCTGAATTAGATAAGGGAAGACTATAGAGAAGACATGACCTGTAGTCACTGATATAATTGGAGATTTTCCTATCCTTGGTGAAGGAAAATATAGATTTTATTAAAGACAAAACGCGAGTATTATGCTTTTCAAACCTCTTTTACTTACTCAGCAGCAAAAGAAAAATACATATACAAGATGATATGTATGAGAAAAAACTTTAAACATAAGGTATAGTGCATACAAACATGCTACCTTTCATATTAACCTATAGTAATGTAGGACACCTCATAAAGGTGACAGTTAGTATATCATCTTCCTCTTCTTTTCTGTGAAGGCAGTATAATTATAACAGAGAAAATAGTTCAATAAGATAACCGGAGTCTGTGGGAAGAACATTCTTAACAAAGGGAGGCTTGTCAGACTCGAACAGTAGACCATGTAGAATCATTTCTTGAAGGTGGACCTTGCAGAAGGAATTCTTTAACAACGAAGAAACTTCATCAGATGTGAGAAGTGGTGTTTGTAGAATTTCATTCTAAACATCTGTAAGATAAATAGAAACATTATAGGGATGAGAAATAAGGGAGGGATAATACTCGCGTTTTGTCTTTAATAAAATCTATATTTTCCTTCACCAAGGATAGGAAAATCTCCAATTTTATAACAAGACAAAATGCTCCTATTATGCTAGTTTAAAGCTAGATGAATAAATATACATTTAAGGTAAACAAGTATAAAATTATAATAAAACCATAGAAACATGAGAATCAGGCTTAAAATAGAATGTTTTAAATGTGGAATCTGAAGACCAATTTGCGGCTTTGATTATATCTGAGAGGGAAGCACCAGATTGAAACATTTTTGTGGATGTTGCACCTCTAGTGGAATGGGCAGTGAACGTGGAAGTATCTATACCTGCCATGGACATGGTATGTTTAACCCAACGAGCTAGGGTAGTGAAAGAAACAGCTTTGTGAGGTTTACAGTAAGATATCAATAACTGCGAGGAAGAAACCGAACGTAAAGATTCCGTCTTAGATTCGTAGGAACGTAAACAACCAACTACACAGAGTTTAGGATGATGAGGAAAAGACGGATAAAATATTGAATGTAAATTGGTTTTGGTACGACGATAAACCGTAAATATAACTCCGCTTGGAAAATATTGTCTTCTAGAGACGTCAAGTGCTCTAACATCGGAAATGCGTTTAATAGAAATAAGACACAAAAGAACTGTAAGTTTAAAGGAGAGTAGTTTAAGGGATCATTGTTGTCCCAAGAAGTAAAGAGATTTAATAAAATATTAACATCCCAAGTAGAATTATATCTTGGTAAGGGTGGGCGACGGAAACGGATGCCTTTTAAAAGTTTGCAAACGATAGGGTGTTTACCAACTGGGATAGAGTCAATGAGAGAATGTCGAGCAGAAATGGCGGATCTATACACATTTATGGTTCTGTAGGCTTTACCAGAGTCAAAGGAAGCAGAAAGGAAATTTAAGATGTTGGAAATAGATGTTTGTAAGGGATCCAAGTCCCATTGAGAGCACCAATGAATCCAAATTTTCCAGGCTGATCTGTAAGCAGATCTGGTGCCTGGAGCCCAGGCGTCCGATAAGAGTTCTCTAGTTGTGAGAGAAAGTGGAGAGATCGGTCTGGAATGCCTGAGATTAGACACGCAATAAGAACTAGTTGTTCCGAGAGAATTAGAGGATGAGAGTTGCCAAGAGGATCCAATAGGAGATCCGGAAATGATGGAAGAATTCGAGGGTAATCTATTAATAGTGGAAGAAGTTGAGGGAACCAAGATTGTGTTGGCCACCAAGGTAGAATCGTGACCATAGTAGATTTCCGAATCGAGACTTGTAGTAGAAGTCTTGGCATTAGATTCAACGGAGGAAAGGCATAGAGAATTTCTGGAGGCCAAAATTGTAGGAATGCGTCCGAACCTAGGGCATCCGGATCTGGCCTCCAACTGAAAAATTGAGGAATTTGACGGTTCAGTCGAGAAGCGAACATGTCTAATTGTAGGGGGCCCCATAATTGATTGATTGTTCGGAATATGGAAAGATGAAGTTTCCAGTCGCTGTAATCCGTGAGGAAGCGGGAGTTCCAATCCGCTATGGAGTTGGAAACTCCCGGAAGGTACTCCGCTTTCAAGATAATATGTCTGTCTAGACAAAAATGCCAAAAATCTTTGGCAATATCGGCAAGGCACTTGGAATTCGTTCCGCCCAGATGATTGATATATTGGACAGCGGAAATATTGTCCATGCGAAGTAATACACAGCAGTGAGATGAATTCTTGACAAAACTCTATAGAGCGAAGGACCCAGCTAAAAGCTCTAAGCAGTTGATATGTAATTGGTATTCGGAAGGAGACCATTTCCCTCAAGTAGAGAGGGAGCCGCAGCGCTCTCCCCAACCAGAAAGACTTGCATCTGATTCTATTATGATATCCGGGTTTGGATGGAAGATGGTTTTTCCATTCCAAATTTGGATATGGGAGAGCCACCAAAGAAGTTCTTCTTTGGCGTCTGGAGATAATCGGATCTCGTCCGAATATCCCAGACCTCCCCTCAGGTGTTGGATCTTCAAACGCTGAAGAGCTCGATAGTGAAGAGGGGCTGGAAAGATAGCTTGAATCGAAGCTGATAGAAGACCCACGATCCGAGCAATGGATCTCAGAGAGATAAGTTCTGTCTGAAGAACTTGACGAATCTCTTTCCGAATCGTTTTCAATTTCTTGGGTGGTAAACTCAGAGTAGTTGACTGAGTGTTTATCAGGAAACCTAGAAACTCCAACTCTTGAGACGGAGTTAAAATGGATTTTTTGAAATTTATCAGAAAGCCCAAGTTCGATAGGAGAGATAATGTCCAATCCCCTTGTGTGAGAAGGAGAGAAGGGGATTGTGCCATGATAAGAATATTGTCTAGGTAAATGATGAGGCGTACTCCTCGACTTCTTAATAGTGCTACAACTGGCTTCAGAAGTTTTGTGAAGCACCAGGGAGCCGAAGATAGGCCGAATGGAAGACAAGTGAATTGCCATATCTGATCGTTCCAAGGGAATTGAAGACATTTTTGGGATGAAGGATGAATTGGGACAGTTAGATAAGCATCCTTCAGATCGATTTTTATCAACCAATCGTCCTTTAGTAATAGGTTTCTTAGGAGGTGTATACCTTCCATTTTGAAATGTCTGTACACAACAAAGTTGTTGAGTAGTCGTAAATTGATTACAGGTCTGTGACCTCCGTCCTTTTTGTTCACTAAAAATAGGTTGCTGAGAAAACCTGAATGAGGATTTTGGACGGGTATAATAGCTGCCTTTGTAATAAGGTCTTTTACCTCTGTATCTATCAGCATTTGGTCTGATTTTGAGAATTGGATTGGATGAGGAGGGTTGTATTGTATGGGAGGTGATACAAAATCTATTTGGAAGCCTGAAACGGTATTCAGAATCCAGGGGTCTGATGTAATCATACTCCAGTTGTTCAAAAAATACATGATTCTTCCGCCCAATGGAATGTTGTGGAAAGAAAATGGGAGGCTTACCTGAAAAAGAGTTTTTTGCTAGGAATCCCACGTTGACCTCTAGGGCGCCAGGACCGTGCTCTGTAGGGGAAGAACGGGGAGGGATTCGGAGGTTGGACTGGGTAGGACTGTTGGGAGGGTTGTTGTTGTTGATAGGAGCCTCTCTGTTGTCTAGATGGTATGTATCGGCCGGAAAATCGGCTCCTGCCTTTTCCGGCCCTAGTAAAAACACGGTTGTTAAAAACTTTTTTAAGGGAAGATTGTGCCTTTGTTATGGAGGAAAACATGCCTACATATTTTCCCATTTGTTGAATAAAATCCTCCCCAAATAATTTTCCCTCAGTGGGATTAGTGGGTTCATTAGATGCCATATTAGTTAATTGGGGGTCAATTTTTAAGAGGATCGCTCTTTTGCGTTCCGTAGTAATAGCTGCATTGGCGTTACCTAGAAAACAAACAGCCCGTTGTGCCCAGCCCCGAAGGACTTCTGTGTTTATAGGTTTTGAAGAGGAAGCTGATTCCTCAACTAGATCCAGGATTTTTGAAAGAGGCCCTAGCAGATCTAGTAATTTATCTTGGCAGGATTTAAGGCTTCTGTCTAAACCCTTTCTTGGGTTTTTACCCGTTTTCATCAGGAATTTGTTTAAAACTGGATCCAGTTCTGGAGTTGTGGCAGAGCAATGGGGAAGGGTAGGGCATGGACATTCCGCCCTCATTTTATTGCGGGTAGATCTATCAAGGGCTTTATTGATCCTGATAGATAAAAACTGTGCTATAATGGAATTAGGAAGCCATTCACTTGATCAAGGATGACGGATCAGTGAAGGGTCAAAGTATGCGGAGTCTTGCTCCGATATGGGATGTTCTTCCTGTATACCAGGGTCCTCAATTAAATCTCCACTTTCTTGTGAGAGATGTTCCATTTCATCATCAGAGGCATCATTATGAGATTCAGAAGATTCAGTAGAATCTGGTTCTACAAAGGAATTCGGCTTTTGTCGTTTGCCCGATTTCTGTGCCCTAATTATCTGATCTTCCTCACGGGCAGAGGGTATATTCTGTGTCTGAGGAACACAAGTCGTATGACCCGAACTAGGTCTGTCAATAATAATAGTATCTCGGCGAACTTTTTTATGATGTTTTTTTAGAAGAAATGTCGCCGTCTCAAATGTGATGTCTCTTGGCTTTAGCTTTTTTATGTACATTAAAACCAGTAGCCATGTTAGAGACGGAAGTCTCAGGAGACCAATAAATATCTGAGGGGGTCTTAGGATTGGAAGTAGAAGGATGTGACAGTGCCATAGAAATGGACTTGGAAATACTGTCTTGTAATAAAATGACAGCAGATTGAACAGCTGAGTGAACAGAGCGAGCTACAGAACTGTCCACTAAAGATTGGATATTGTCATGACTGGAATTATCAATAGCTTGAGGGCAATTATCTCTGGGGAGAGCCCTAGATTCGTCTAATAATTCCATATTTATTAATAAATTAGTAGTAAAGAATTGGTAATAATATTTAAGAATATAATAGTAGTGAATGGGGTATCTGAGAATTTTTTTTGGCTTAACAGTACCCAAAACTGGCCACCAGATGGAGGCAGAAGAATTGGTAATAAATATAGTGACTTAAAAAACAACAAATTAGGTAATTTGTTACTAAATGACTAATCTGGGATGTGAAGGGAGGCTGTGACAGGAGACTGTGACAGGAGGATGTTTACAGGCTGACAGGAACCGTCGACTGACAGATTCCCGCCCCCGGCAGGTGATGACCACTCTGCCGAGGTCACGCGAGAGCCGAGAACCAGGAAGTAAGATGGCGGCGGTGACGCAGTTAGAAGGAGAAGAGAGAAGATGTCGGGAGCGGAGTTCCGTAGAAGCGCACCGAGAACCAAGGTAACGGAGAGGATCGGAGGTGAAGGTAAGTATATACCATGCGGTAATTCAGTTTAGCAATAAAATAAAGGATATAACAGAGGATGGGCCGAAACTGTATAACAACACAGCGCTATAGTGTATATGAAAGCAACATATGTATATCTAATAATAAGAAATAAACAATAAAACGGGATAAAGGATGATGGAGATATAGGAAAACTGGAAAATTATGGAAATACATATCAATGGAATATCAGGAAAAATAAAGTTGGAAAATAAAATATGAAATAAAATAGGGAAAAATAAGAAGAATAATAAATGTAAAGAAATATACAATAAAGGAGTGGAATAATATAGGTATTTACGTATAAATATACTATATTAATATAATAATATCAGGAAACAAAATTCACTCATCTATTATCTCTGCTGAGCAGCAAAAGAAGAGGAAGATGATATACTAACTGTCACCTTTATGAGGTGTCCTACATTACTATTGGTTAATATGAAAGGTAGCATGTTTGTATGCACTATACCTTATGTTTAAAGTTTTTTCTCATACATATCATCTTGTATATGTATTTTTCTTTTGCTGCTGAGTAAGTAAAAGAGGTTTGAAAAGCATAATAGGAGCGTTTTGTCTTGTTATAAAATTGTACATTCTCCTCTCTATGTCCTATCAGAGCTGTAGTCGCTTGTCAGTTCTACAGTTATGGTGAGTGAAACTACAACTCCCAGCATAACCTCACCACTGCTCAAAGGGGTACTCTTCTGGAAAAAATATTTTTTATCAATTGGTGCTACAAAGTTAAACAGATTTGTAAATTACTTCTATTTAAAAATCTTAATCCTTCCAGTACTTATTAGCTGCTGTATAAGTGATTCACAGGAAGTTCTTTTCTTTTTTAATTTATTTTCTGTCTGACCACAGTGCTCTCTGCTGACACCTCTGTCCATGTCAAGAACTGTCCATAGTAGGAGCAAATCCCCATAGCAAACCTATCCTGCTCTGGACAGTTCCTGACATGGACAGAGGTGTCAGCAAATAGCACTGTGGTCAGACTGGAAAGAACTACACAACTTCCTGTGGAGCATACAGCAGCTGATTAGTACTGTAAGGATTAAGATTTTAAATAGAAGTAATTTAAAAATCTGTTTAACTTTCTGGCACCAGTTGATGTAAAAGTAAATGTTTTCCAGTGGGGTACCCCTTTATGTAATTCTGGGAGCTGTGTATTTAAATGGTGAAAACTACTTTAACACTTTCCTATTCTGTGGCAACTGGTATATCTGATTATTATACTGGAATTTCTCACAATGTGCTACACCAGTGGTGTCTGTCACAACAGGCTAAAAACGTGCTGAGGGGAGAGGGAAGGTATGGGGTGACACCATTTTCTACCGCACCGGGTGACACCAACCCTAGCAACGCCACTGGTTCCCCCCACATTAGGTGCTGTATAGTTCCCCCCACATTAGGTGCAGTATAGTTCCCCCACATTAGGTGCAGTATATTTCCCCCACATTAGGTGCAGTATAGTTCCCCCCTCATTAGGTGCAGTATAGTTCACCCCACATTAGGTGCAGTCAGGGCCGGATTAACGTAGGGGCTGATGGAGCTGCAGCTCCAGGCCCCTACAGTAAAATAGGCCCAGCCAGCCGCCAAAAAGGCCGCCGAGGAGCGGCCCCCCTCCCTGCCACTACACTACGCTACATGCTGCAGCAACACTGGGCAGGGACCTCGGGCGGGGCCCGGGCCCACCGCTGCCAGCACTATTACCTGCAAACGGCGCGGGCCCCCTTGCCACAATCATATGATGGCCGGCACCGCCATCAAGTTAATTAATCAGTAATGTGCACGGGTCCGCCGCCACTAAGCAGCCCGCAGGGTCCGCCGTCACATTCTGGACATCCCTGTGTCCCGAAAGATCTTTTCGGGACACAAAGATGTTTCGTTACCTCTCTGCGGCGGCCCCCCGCATTAACTTTAAAAACGCAGGGGCCGCTGGGAGATAGGGCACGCAGGGACGTCACTGACGTCCCGTGCGTGCGCCCATAGCAACAGAAGAGCGGAGCAGCGAGGAAGAGGACGCGCGCGCATGGTAAGGTAAGCTAAGTTGCCAAAAG
The DNA here is from genome assembly GCF_029499605.1 of Hyla sarda. Taxonomy (NCBI): domain Eukaryota; kingdom Metazoa; phylum Chordata; class Amphibia; order Anura; family Hylidae; genus Hyla; species Hyla sarda. The sequence goes on along the minus strand of NC_079195.1, from coordinate 156,606,934 downwards.
CAACTCCCCCCGGCGAGAGTCAACCCCGCTGATAACAATAACCCCCCCCCCCTCTACCCTCCCCGGTCATGCCCGCTCCGCTGTCTGACATTACCTTGTTCCTTTGCTGCAAGGTCCCGGTCGCAAATCTTCATTTCGTCTGCGACCCGCGCGGGACGCCGATGGTGACGTCACTCACAGCCGCCGCCAGGGAGAAGGAGCAAGGCACGGGCCGGGAGGGTAAGTGTATATGTATGTATGTGTGTGTATGGGGGGGGGGGTGTATGGGAGTCTCCAGCTGTTGCAATACTACAACTGCCAGCATGCCCGGAGAGCCTTTAGCTGTCTGGGCATTCTGGGAGTTGTAGTTTTGCAACAGCTGGAGGCACCTGGGTTGGCAAACACTGCCCTAGGGCCTAACCCAGTGTTTCCCAACCAGGGAGCCTCCAGCTGTTGCAATACTACAACTGCCAGCATGCCCGGAGAGTCTTTGGCTGTCTGGGCATGCTGGGAGTTGTAGTTTTGTAACAGCTAGAGGCTCCCTGGTTGGGAAACACTGGGTTAGGCCCTAGGGCAGCGTTTGCCAACCCAGGTGCCTCCAGCTGTTGCAAAACTACAACTCCCAGCATGCCCAGACAGCCAAAGGCTCTCTGGGCATGCTGGGAGTTTTAGTTTTGCAACTGCTGGAGGCACCCTGGTTGGGAAACACTGGTCTATGTGTATGTATATGTGTGCGTCTGTCTGTGTGTGTGTGTGTGTGTGTCAATCTGTGTGGGGGGACCTATGCTAATGTTGGGGGGGCCTGTGCTAATGTGGGGGGGCTATGGCTGTCTGCCTATCTAATGTGGGGAACTATACTGCACCTAATGTGGGGGGAACTATACTGCACCTAGTGTGGGGAACTATACTGCACCTTATGTGGGGGAACTATACTGCACCTAATGTGGGGGAACTATACTGCACCTAATGTGGGGGAACTATACTGCACCTAATGTGGGGGAACTATACTGCACCTAATGTGGGGGAACTATACTGCACCTAATGTGGGGGAACTATACTGCACCTAATGTGGGGGAACTATACTGCACCTAATGTGGGGGAACTATACTGCACCTAATGTGGGGGACCTATACTGCACCTAATGTGGGGGACCTATACTGCACCTAATGTGGGGGAACTATACTGCACCTAATGTGGGGGAACTATACTGCACCTAATGTGGGGGAACTATACTGCACCTAATGTGGGGGAACTATACTGCACCTAATGTGGGGGAACTATACTGCACCTAATGTGGGGGAACTGTACTGCACCTAATGTGGGGGAACTGTACTGCACCTAATGTGGGGGAACTGTACTGCACCTAATGTGGGGGAACTGTACTGCACCTAATGTGGGCGAACTGTACTGCACCTAATGTGGGCGAACTGTACTGCACCTAATGTGGGCGAACTGTACTGCACCTAATGTGGGCGAACTGTACTGCACCTAATGTGGGGAGCTATACTGCACCTAATGTGGAGTGCTATACTGCACCTAATGTGGAGAGCTATACTGCACCTAATGTGGGGAGCTATACTGCATCTGATTAAGGGGGACAGGGGACTGGTGAAGGGGGACATGGGACTGATTAAGGGGGTAGGGGACTGATTAAATATTTTAAAAAATAATTGTTACAAAGATTTTTTCCTCTTTGTGTATGTTTATGGTGAGTTTGTGGTTTTATTGTACTGGGGGTGAATCCCACAGTTGGCCGGCTGTTGGTGGGTTGGTGGTGGGAAAAGATATGGGGGGGGGGGGGGGGCGGTTGACACCTTGCATCGGGGCCCACAAGACTTTAGCTACGCCCCTGATGAGGAGACTGAGGATGGGGCTGGGGGGGGGTTTTGCAATGATGAGGAGACTGAGGATGGGGTGGGGGGAATGCGATGATGATGAGGAGGAGGGGATGCTGTGGGGTGCAATGATGAGGAGGAGGGTGGAATGATGAGGAGACTGAGGATGGGGTGTGTGTGTGTGGGTGGGGGTGCAATGATGATCATGAGGAGGAGGGTGGAATGATGAGGAGACTGAGGATGGAATGTTGGGGGGGGATGGAATTATAATGAGGAGGAGGAGGGGAAGCTGGGGGGCGTGCAATGATGAGAAGACTGAGGATGGGGTGTGTGGGGGGGGGTGCAATGAGGAGGACGAGGAGGGTGGAATGATGAGGAGACTGAGGATGGGGTGTGGGGGGGTGCAATGATGATGAGGAGAAGGAGGGTGGAATGATGAGGAGACTGAGGATGGGGTGTGGGGGGGGTGCAATGATGATGATGATGATGAGGGTGGAATGATGAGGAGACTGAGGATGGGGGGGTTCAATTATGATGATGAGGAGTCTGAGGATGAGGTGCGGGGGGTGGGTTGCAATGATGAGACTGAGGATGGGGGGGTGGGGTTTGCAATGATGAGACTGAGGATGGGGGGGAATAATATGGAGTGCGGGAGTGAAGAGCCAAGGATGGGTGGGGTGTATGGAGTCATGAGAATAGCGAGTATGTGGCGGAGGGGAGGGGGCATTGGGGTGATAAGTTAACCAAGCATGGGGTGGGGGTGTTGATAAGACAGAAGATGGGATGAAGGGTATGCAGTGTATGGCAGTATTATATTCGGGGGGTAAAGTGTGTGGCAGTATTTTATTCAGAGGGTACAGTGTGTGGCAGTATTATATTCAGAGGGTACAGTGTGTGGCAGTATTATATGCAGGGGGTACAGTGTGTGGCAGCATTATGTTCAGAGGGTACAATGTGTGGCAGTATTATGTTCAGACGTACAGTGTGTGGCAGTATTATATTCAGGGGTACAGTGTGTGTCATATTCTATTCAGGAGGTACAGTGTATGGCAGTATTATATTAAGGGGGTACAGTGTGTGCAAAAATATATTTAGAGGGTACAGTGTGTGGCAGTATTATATTCAGGGGTACAGTGTGTGGCATTAATATATTTAGAGGGTACAGTGTATGGCAGTATTCTATTCAGGAGGTACAGTGTATGGCAGTATTATATTAAGGGGGTACAGTATGTGGCAATAATATATTTAGAGGGTACAGTGCGTGGCAGTATTATATTCAGGGGGTACAGTGTGTGGCAATAATATATTTAGAGGGTACAGTGGTAGGCAGTATTATATTCAGGGGGTACAGTGTGTTGCAATAATATATTTAGAGGGTACAGTGCGTGGCAGTATTATATTCAGGTGGTACAGTATTTGGCAGAATTATAATGTGTTATTATGAATATTGTAATTATATAGAGGATGAGGATCTGCTGACAATGTGAGGAGCCTATGATGTCCGGGCATCAGACTCTGCAGAGAAGATGGAGCTGGAAGAAGTCCTGGCGTCTGGACCAGATAAAGAAGGAAAGGAAAGACAACAGAGAAGACATCACTCAGGTCACTGATATAATTGTGTGTTCTCCTGACTGTCCCATCAGCTCTGGAGTCACTTGTAAGTTCCGTAGTGATGATGGGTGACAATTTACCCCATTCTGTGGCTCTGCAGCTGTTTCAAAACGGCAACTTCCTTAATTCCTGAGTCTCTTCAGACATGATGGGAGTAGCAGCTTAGCAACAGCTGGAGAGCCACTTGAACCGAGGGGATTGGTGGGGGTCCCAGCAGTCTGACCCCCACCATAAAAATGGGCATCTTATTTAAAAATGCCCGGGCCTATTTTTGGTCCCAGTCCAGCCCTGCCTGTCAGTCACTTAAATCACTGTGTATTCTCCTGTGTCCCATCAGTGCTGTAGTCACTGATATCTTTGTGCGGCCGAGTAATAAAATTGCTTTGCATTTTCATTTGATATATTATGTAAATATTTTTATAAAAAGGCCCAGAAAAATTCTCAGCACCAGGCCCATGATGCTCTTAATCCGGCCCTGGGTGCAGTATAGTTCCCCCCACATTAGGTGCAGTATAGCTCCTCCACATTAGGTGCAGTATAGTTCCCCCACATTAGGTGCAGTATAGCTCCCCACATTAGGTGCAGTATAATTCCCCAACATTAGGTGCAATTCAGTTCCCCCCACATTAGGAGCAGTACAGTTCCCCCCACATTAGGTGCAGTGCAGTTCCCCCACATTAGGTGCAGTACAGTTCCCCACATTAGGTGCAGTACAGTTCCCCACATTAGGTGCAGTATAGTTCCCCCACATTAGGTTCAGTACAGTCCCCATATTAGGTGCAGTATAGTTCCCCACATTAGGTGCAGTCACTGAGGACAAGCAGTGCTCTGTACACTGAGGACAAGCAGGGCTGTGTACCTGAGGACAAGCGTGGCTCTGTACACTGAGGATAAGCGGGGCTCTGTACACTGAGGACAAGCAGGCTCTGTACACTGAGGACAAGCAGGGCTCTGTACACTGAGGACAAGCAGGGCTCTGTACACTGAGGAAAAGCGGGGCTCTGTACACGGAGGACAAGCGGGGCTCTGTACACTGAGGACAAGCAGGGCCCTGTACACTGAGGACAAGCAGGGCTCTGTACACTGAGGACAGCCCCCCCCCAATCCTCAAGTAGTAAAACAAAGCCACCCCCCCCCCCCCCCGCCCGCATCTCCCACCTGCCAGCTAGCTGTTGGAAGACTAAACTCCCAGCATGCTCTTACAGTGAGGACATGCTAGGCGTTGTAGTTCTACCAGCTAGCCAGTGGGAGGTAGATGCGGGCAGATGGCCGGGGAGTGGAGCTTCACAAAAAGTTGTACAAAAAGTAGCAGTTTGCGACTTTTTGTGCACCTTTTTTAAAATGCTACAGCACGTTTTTGTAAGCCAGGTCTGACCTGGCTTAAATTTGCGACTTTTTTTAAGGGGGTTTGGACTGGGACCAAAAATACACCCTGACATTTAAGAATAAGCTGTCCGTTTTTTTTTTTTGGTGGGGTCTGAATGCTGGAACCTCCACCAATCACCTCGCTTCAAGTTGCTCTCCAGCTGTTGCAAAGCTACAACTCCCATCATGTCTGAAGCCTCAGGCATTATGGTATGCAGTTTTGTAACAGCTGAAGGCCACAGATTGGAGTACAGTGTCTCCATCATCACTGCAGAACTTACAAATTACAGCAGTGATGGGACAGTCAGGAGAATACGCAATGATATCACTGACCTGAGTGATGTCTTCTCTGTTGTCATTCCTTTTCCTCTGGTCCAGACGCCAGGTCTTCTTCCAGCACCATCTTCTCTGCAGAGTCTGAGGCCCAAACTTCATTGTCTCCTCACTATGTCAGCAGATCCTCATTCTCTGTATGACGACAATAATCATTATAATACTGCCAGATACTGTGCCCTAAATAAAATACTGCCACACACTGCACCCACTGAATGTAATACTGCCATACACTGAGCCCTGAATATAATACTGGCATACACTGCGCCCCAAATATAATACTGCCACACACTGAGTCCTGAATATAATACTGCCATACACTGCGCCATAAATACAATACTGCAATACACTGCGCCCTGAATATAATACTACCATACACTGCGCCCTGAATATAATACTGCCATACACTGCGCCCTGAATATAATACTGCCATACACTGCACCCTGAATATAATACTGCCATACACTGCGCCCTGAATATAATACTGCCATACACTGCGCCCTGAATATAATACTGCCATACACTGAGCCCTGAATATAATACTGCCATGCACTGTGCCCTAAACATAATACTGCCATTAGTCTTTGGATTAGCCTTTGGATAGGAGATAAGTTATAGATTGCGGGGGGTCCAAGCATTGAGACCCCCCACTATCTCCTGCACGGGGGAGCAGTCAGTATGCCAGAAGCCGACGTCTGATCCCACAGGAAGCCGTGGTCGGCACGTTCCCTCCATGTATCTCTATGGAGTATAAGGAGTGGTGTGTCGGCTGGCACTTCGTGCAAGGTCGGCATACCTCTTTTCCAGCTGACTGCCAAGGCCCGTACTGGAGATCGCGGGGGTCCCAGCGCTCGGACCCCCACAATCTATAACTTATCCCATATTCTTTGGATCCCGCATCTATCAATCATGCATATACACCTCCCCCGTTATCCTTGGTTTTCTCAGGTTCACACCTCCCCAAACCCTCCCATCCTTGTTATCCTCACCAACACCCCCCAGCCTCCCCCCTTCAGTCATAAATATACACCCCTCCCCTCATCCTTGGTCCTAACCCCCCAGCCTCCCCCCATTAATCATAAATATACACCCCCCCTCCTCCTCCTTGGTCCTAACCCCCATCCCCCCATCAATCATAAATATACACCCCCCCTCATCCTTGCTCCTACTCCCCCAGCCTCCCATCAATCATAAATATACACCCCCCCTTCCTCATCCTTGGTCCTAACCCCCAGCCTCCCCCATTAATCATAAATATACACCCCCCCCTCATCTTTGGTCCTAACCTCCCAACCTCCCCCCCATCAATCATAAATATATACCCCCCCCTTCCTCATCCTTGGTCCTAACCCCCCAGCCTCCCCCCATCAATAATAATTATACACCCCTCTTCCTCATCCTTGGTCCTAACTCCCCAGCCTCCCCCCATCAATCATAATTATACACCCCCCCTCATCATCCTTGGTCCTAACCCCTCAACCCCCCCCCATCAATCATAAATATACACCCCCCCCCCTCCTCATCCTTGGTCCTAACCCCCCAACCCCCCCCCCCATTAATCATAAATATACACCCCCCTCATCCTTTGTCCTAACCCCCCAGCCTCCCCCCCATCAATCGTAAATATACACCCCCCCTCCTCATCCTTGGTCCTAACCCCCCCCAGCCTCCCCCCATCAATCATAATTATACACCCCCCTCCTCATCTTTGGTCCTAACCCCCCAACCCCCCCATCATAAATATACACCCCCCCCTCCTCATCCTTGGTCCTAACCCCCCAGCCTCCCCCCATCAATCATAATTATACACCCCCCCTCCTCATCCTTGGTCCTAACCCCCCAGCCTCCCCCCATCAATCATAAATATACACCCTCCCCTCATCCTTGGTCCTAACCCCCCCAGCCTCCCCCATCAATCATAATTATACATCCCCCTCCTCATCCTTGGTCCTAACCCCCCACCCCCCCCATCAATCATAAATATACACCCCCCCTCCTCATCCTTGGTCCTAACCCCCCAGCCTCCCCCATCAATCATAATTATACACCCCCCTCCTCATCCTTGGTCCTAACCCCCCAACCCCCCCATCAATCATAAATTTACACCCCCCCTCCTCATCCTTGGTCCTAACCCCCCAGCCTCCCCCCATCAATCATAAATATACACCCTCCCATCATCCTTGGTCCTAACCCCCAGCCTCCCCCCCATTAATCATAAATATACACCCCCCCTCATCCTTGGTCCTAACCCCCCAGCCTCCCCCCATCAATCATAAATATATACCCCCCCTCCTCATCCTTGGTCCTAACCCCCCAACCCCCCCCCCCCATCAATCATAAATATACACCACCCCCCCTCTTCATCCTTGGTCCTAACTCCCCAGCCTCCGTCATCAATCATAATTATACACCCCCCTCCTCATCTTTGGTCCTAACCCCCCAACCCCCCCATCAATCATAAATATACACCCTCCCTCCTCATCCTTGGTCCTAACTCCCCAGCCTCCCCCCATCAATCATAATTATACACCCCCCTCATCATCCTTGGTCCTAACCCCCCAACCCCCCCATCAATCATAAATATACACCCCCCTCCTCATCCTTGGTCCTAACCCCCAGCCCCCCCCCCATCAATCATAATTATACAACCCCTCCTCATCCTTGGTCCTAACCCCCCAACCCCCCCCCATCAATTAAAAGTATACACCCCCCCCTCATCCTTGGTCCTAACCCCCCAGCCTCCCATCAATAATAAATATACACCCTCCCCTCATCCTTGGTCCTAACTCCCCAGCCTCCCCCCCCATTAATCATAAATATACACCCCCCTCATCCTTGGTCCCAAACCCCCAGCCTCCCCCAATCAATCATAAATATACCCCCCTCCTGATCCTTGGTCCCAACCCCCCATCCCCCCCCCATCAATCATAAATATACACCCCCCTCCTCTTCCTTGGTCCTAACCCCCAACCCCCCCATCAATCATAAATATACCCCCCCTCCTCATCCTTGATCCTAACCCCCCAACCCCCCCCCCCATCAATCATAAATATACACTCCCCCTACTCTTCATCCTTGGTCCTAACCCCCCAGCCTCCCTCATCAATCATAATTATACACCCCCCTCCTCATCCTTGGTCCTAACCCCCCAACCCCCCCCATCAATCATAAATATACACCCCTCCTCCTCAGCCTTGGTCCTAACTCCCCAGCCTCACCCCATCAATCATAATTATACACCCCCCTCATCATCCTTGGTCCTAACCCCTCAACCCCCCCCCATCAATCATAAATATACAACCCCCTCCTCATCCTTGGTCCTAACCCCCCAGCCTCCCCCATCAATCATAATTATACACCCCCCTCCTCATCCTTGGTCCTAACCCCCCAACCCCCCCATCAATCATAAATATATACCCACCCCTCCTCATCCTTGGTCCTAACCCCCCAGCCTCCCCCATCAATCATGATTATACACCCCCACCTCCTCATCCTTGGTCCTAACCCCCCAACCACCCCACATCAATCATAAATATACACCCCCTCCTCATCCTTGGTCCTAACCCCCCAACCCCCCCATCAATCATAAGTATACACCCCCCCTCATCCTTGGTCCTAACCCCCCAGCCTCCCATCAATCATAAATATACACCCCCCATCCTCATCCTTGGTCCTAACTCCCCAGCCTCCCCCCATCAATCATAATTATGCACCCCCCCTCATCATCACTGGTCCTAACCCCTTAACCCCCCCCATCAATCATAAATATACACCCCCCCTCCTCATCCTTGGTCCTAACCTCCCAATCCCCCCATCAATCATAAATATACACCCCCCTCCTCATCCTTGGTCCTAACTCCCCAGCCTCCCCCCATCAATCATAATTATACACCCCCCCTCATCATCCTTGGTCCTAACCCCTCAACCCCCCCCCATCAATCATAAAAATACACCCCCCTCCTCATCCTTGGTCCTAACCCCCCAACCCCCTCCCCATCAATCATAAATATACAACCCCCTCCTCATCCTTGGTCCTAACCCCCCAGCCTCCCCCATCAATCATAATTATACACCCCCCTCCTCATCCTTGGTCCTAACCCCCCAACCCCCCCCATCAATCATAAATATATACCCACCCCTCCTCATCCTTGGTCCTAACCCCCCAGCCTCCCCCATCAATCATAATTATACACCCCCCCTCCTCATCCTTGGTCCTAACCCCCCAACTACCCCACATCAATCATAAATATACACCCCCTCCTCATCCTTGGTCCTAACCCCCCAACCCCCCCATCAATCATAAGTATACACCCCCCTCATCCTTGGTCCTAACCCCCCAGCCTCCCATCAATCATAAATATACACCCCCCCCCCCTCCTCATCCTTGGTCCTAACTCCCCAGCCTCCCCCCATCAATCATAATTATACACCCCCCTCATCATCATTGGTCCTAACCCCTCAACCCCCCCCCATCAATCATAAATATACACCCCCCCCTCCTCATCCTTGGTCCTAACCCCCCAACCCCCCCCCATCAATCATAAATATACACCCCCCCTCCTCATCCTTGGTCCTAACCCCCCAGCCTTCCCCATCAATCATAATTATACACCCCCCTCCTCATACTTGGTCCTAACCCCCCAACCCCCCCATCAATCATAAATATACACCCCCCCTCCTCATCCTTGGTCCTAACCCCCAAGCCTCCCCCATCAATCATAATTATACACCCCCACCTCCTCATCCTTGGTCCTAACCCCCCAACCCCCAATCAATCATAAATATACACTCCCCTCCTCATCCTTGGTCCTAACCCCCCAACCCCCCCATCAATCATAAGTATACACCCCCCCTCATCCTTGGTCCTAACCCCCCAGCCTCCCATCAATCATAAATATACACCCTCCCCTCATCCTTGGTCCTAACCCCCCAGCCTCCCTCCCATCAATCATAAATATACACCCTCCCCTCATCCTTGGTCCTAACCCCCCAGCCTCCCCCCATTAATCATAAATATACACCCCCCTCATCCTTGGTCCCAAACCCCCAGCCTCCCTCATCAATCATAATTATACCCCCCCCTCTTCATCCTTGGTCCTAACCCCCCAGCCTCCCTCATCAATCATAATTATACACCCCCCTCCTCATCCTTGGTCCTAACCCCCCAACCCCCCCCATCAATCAAAAGTATACACCCCCCCTCATCCTTGGTCCTAACCCCCCAGCCTCCCATCAATAATAAATATACACCCTCCCCTCATCCTTGGTCCTAACCCCCCAGCCTCCCTCCCATCAATCATAAATATACACCCTCCCCTCATCCTTGGTCCTAACCCCCCAGCCTCCCCCCATTAATCATAAATATACACCCCCCTCATCCTTGGTCCCAAACCCCCAGCCTCCCTCATCAATCATAATTATACCCCCCCCTCTTCATCCTTGGTCCTAACCCCCAGCCTCCCCCCATCAATCATAATTATACACCCCCTCCTCATCCTTGGTCCTAACCCCCCAACCCCCCCATCAATCAAAAGTATACACCCCCCCTCATGCTTGGTATTAACCCCCCAGCCTCCCATCAATAATAAATATACACCCTCCCCTCATCCTTGGTCCTAACTCCCCAGCCTCCCCCCCCATTAATCATAAATATACACCCCCCTTATCCTTGGTCCCAAACCCCCAGCCTCCCCCAATCAATCATAAATATACCCCCCTCCTGATCCTTGGTCCCAACCCCCCATCCCCCCCCCATCAATCATAAATATACATCCCCCTCCTCTTCCTTTGTCCTAACCCCCAACCCCCCCATCAATCATAAATATACCCCCCCTCCTCATCCTTGATCCTAACCCCCCAACCCCCCCCCCATCAATCATAAATATACACCCCCCCTACTCTTCATCCTTGGTCCTAACCCCCCAGCCTCCCTCATCAATCATAATTATACACCCCCCTCCTCATCCTTGGTCCTAACCCCCCAACCCCCCCCATCAATCATAAATATACACCCCTCCTCCTCAGCCTTGGTCCTAACTCCCCAGCCTCACCCCATCAATCATAATTATACACCCCCCTCATCATCCTTGGTCCTAACCCCTCAACCCCCCCCCATCAATCATAAATATACAACCCCCTCCTCATCCTTGGTCCTAACCCCCCAGCCTCCCCCATCAATCATAATTATACACCCCCCTCCTCATCCTTGGTCCTAACCCCCCAACCCCCCCATCAATCATAAATATATACCCACCCCTCCTCATCCTTGGTCCTAACCCCCCAGCCTCCCCCATCAATCATAATTATACACCCCACCTCCTCATCCTTGGTCCTAACCCCCCAACCACCCCACATCAATCATAAATATACACCCCCTCCTCATCCTTGGTCCTAACCCCCCAACCCCCCATCAATCATAAGTATACACCCCCCCCTCATCCTTGGTCCTAACCCCCCAGCCTCCCATCAATCATAAATATACACCCCCCATCCTCATCCTTGGTCCTAACTCCCCAGCCTCCCCCCATCAATCATAATTATGCACCCCCCCTCATCATCACTGGTCCTAACCCCTTAACCCGCCCCATCAATCATAAATATACACCCCCCCTCCTCATCCTTGGTCCTAACCTCCCAATCCCCCCATCAATCATAAATATACACCCCCCTCCTCATCCTTGGTCCTAACTCCCCAGCCTCCCCCCATCAATCATAATTATACACCCCCCCCTCATCATCCTTGGTCCTAACCCCTCAACCCCCCCATCAATCATAAAAATACACCCCCCCTCCTCATCCTTGGTCCTAACCCCCCAACCCCCTTCCCATCAATCATAAATATACAACCCCCTCCTCATCCTTGGTCCTAACCCCCCAGCCTCCCCCATCAATCATAATTATACACCCCCCTCCTCATCCTTGGTCCTAACCCCCCAACCCCCCCATCAATCATAAATATATACCCACCCTTCCTCATCCTTGGTCCTAACCCCCCAGCCTCCCCCATCAATCATAATTATACACCCCCCTCCTCATCCTTGGTCCTAACCCCCCAACTACCCCACATCAATCATAAATATACACCCCCTCCTCATCCTTGGTCCTAACCCCCCAACCCCCCATCAATCATAAGTATACACCCCCCTCATCCTTGGTCCTAACCCCCCAGCCTCCCATCAATCATAAATATACACCCCCCCCTCCTCATCCTTGGTCCTATCTCCCCAGCCTCCCCCCATCAATCATAATTATACACCCCCCCTCATCATCATTGGTCCTAACCCCTCAACCCCCCCATCAATCATAAATATACACCCCCCCTCCTCATCCTTGGTCCTAACCCCCCAACCCCCCCCATCAATCATAAATATACACCCCCCCTCCTCATCCTTGGTCCTAACCCCCCAGCCTTCCCCATCAATCATAATTATACACCCCCCTCCTCATCCTTGGTCCTAACCCCCCAACCCCCCCATCAATCATAAATATACACCCCCCCTCCTCATCCTTGGTCCTAACCCCCAAGCCTCCCCCATCAATCATAATTATACACCCCCACCTCCTCATCCTTGGTCCTAACCCCCCAACCCCCCCATCAATCATAAATATACACTCCCCTCCTCATCCTTGGTCCTAACCCCCCAACCCCCCCATCAATCATAAGTATACACCCCCCCTCATCCTTGGTCCTAACCCCCCAGCCTCCCATCAATCATAAATATACACCCTCCCCTCATCCTTGGTCCTAACCCCCCAGCCTCCCTCCCATCAATCATAAATATACACCCTCCCCTCATCCTTGGTCCTAAACCCCCAGCCTCCCCCCCATTAATCATAAATATACACCCCCCTCATCCTTGGTCCCAAACCCCCAGCCTCCCTCATCAATCATAATTATACCCCCCCCTCTTCATCCTTGGTCCTAACCCCCCAGCCTCCCTCATCAATCATAATTATACACCCCCCTCCTCATCCTTGGTCCTAACCCCCCAACCCCCCCCATCAATCATAAATATACACCCCTCCTCCACAGCCTTGGTCCTAACTTCCCAGCCTCACCCCATCAATCATAATTATACACCCCCCTCATCATCCTTGGTCCTAACCCCTCAACCCCCCCCATCAATCATAAATATACAACCCCCTCCTCATCCTTGGTCCTAACCCCCCAGCCTCCCCCATCAATCATAATTATACACCCCCCTCCTCATCCTTGGTCCTAACCCCCCAACCCCCCATCAATCATAAATATATACCCACCCCTCCTCATCCTTGGTCCTAACCCCCCAGCCTCCCCCCCATTAATCATAAATATACACCCCCCTCATCCTTGGTCCCAAACCCCCAGCCTCCCTCATCAATCATAATTATACCCCCCCCCTCCTCATCCTTGGTCCTAACCCCCCAACCCCCCCCCCAGCCTCCCCCATCAATCATAATTATACACCCCCCCCTCCTCATCCTTGGTCCTAACCCCCCAGCCTCCCCCCCATTAATCATAAATATACACCCCCATCATCCTTGGTCCCAAACCCCCAGCCTCCCCCAATCAATCATAAATATACCCCCACCCTGATCCTTGGTCCCAACCCCCATCAATCATAAATATACACCCCCCCTCCTCATCCTTGGTCCTAACCCCCCAGCCTCCCCCATCAGTCATAATTATACACCCCCTCCTCATCCTTGGTCCTAACCCCCCAACCCCCCCCATCAATCATAAATATACACCCCCCTCCTCATCCTTGGACCTAACCCCCCAGCCTCCCCCATCCATCATAATTCTACACCCCCACCTCCTCATCCTTGGTCCTAACCCCCCAACCCCCCCCATCAATCATAAATATACACCCCCCTCCTGACCCTTAGTCCGAACCCCCCAACCCCCCCATCAATCATAAGTATACACCCCCCATCATCCTTGGTCCTAACCCCCCAGCCACCCATCAATCATAAATATACACCCTCCCCTCATCCTTGGTCCTAACCCCCCAGCCTCCCTCCCATCAATCATAAATATACACCCTCCCCTCATCCTTGGTCCTAACCCCCCAGCCTCCCCCCCATTAATCATAAATATACACCCCCCCTCATCCTTGGTCCCAAACCCCCAGCCTCCCTCATCAATCATAATTATACACCCCCCTCCTCATCCTTGGTCCTAACTCCCCAACCCCCCCCAGCCTCCCCCATCAATCATAATTATACACCCCCCCCTCCTCATCCTTGGACCTAACCCCCCAACCCCCCCCATCAATCATAAATATACACCCCCCTCCTCATCCTTGGTCCTAGCCCCCCAGCCTCCCCATCAATCATAATTATACACCCCCTCCTCCTCATCCTTGGTCCTCACTCCCCAGCCCCCCTCATCAATCATAATTATACACCCCCCTCCTCATCCTTGGTCCTAACCCCCCAACCCCCCCCCATCAATCATAAATATACACCCTCCCTCCTCATCCTTGGTCCTAACTCCCCAGCCTCCCCCCATCAATCATAATTATACACCCCCCCCTCATCAGCCTTGGTCCTAACCCCCCAACCCCCCACCCCATCAATCATAAATATACACCCCCTTCCTCATCCTTGGTCCTAACCCCCCAGCCTCCCCCATCAATCATAATTATACACCTCCCTCCTCATCCTTGGTCCTAACCCCCCAACCCCCCCATCAATCATAAATATATACCCACCCCTCCTCATCCTTGGTCCTAACCCCCCAGCCTCCCCCATCCATCATAATTATACACCCCCACCTCCTCATCCTTGGTCCTAACCCCCCAACCCCCCCCATCAATCATAAATATACACCCCCCTCCTCACCCTTAGTCCTAACCCCCCAACCCCCCCATCAATCATAAGTATACACCCCCCATCATCCTTGGTCCTAACCCCCCAGCCACCCATCAATCATAAATATACACCCTCCCCTCATCCTTGGTCCTAACCCCCCAGCCTCCCTCCCATCAATCATAAATATACACCCTCCCCTCATCCTTGGTCCTAACCCCCCAGCCTCCCCCCCATTAATCATAAATATACACCCCCCCTCATCCTTGGTCCCAAACCCCCAGCCTCCCTCATCAATCATAATTATACACCCCCCTCCTCATCCTTGGTCCTAACTCCCCAACCCCCCCCAGCCTCCCCCATCAATCATAATTATACACCCCCCCCTCCTCATCCTTGGACCTAACCCCCCAACCCCCCCCATCAATCATAAATATACACCCCCCTCCTCATCCTTGGTCCTAGCCCCCCAGCCTCCCCATCAATCATAATTATACACCCCCTCCTCCTCATCCTTGGTCCTAACCCCCCAGTCTCCCATCAATCATAAATATACACCCTCCCCTCATCCTTGGTCCTAACCCCCCAGCCTCCCCCATCAATCATAATTATACACCCCCCCCTCCTCATCCTTGGTCCTAACCACCCCCCCCCCATCAATCATAAATATACACCCCACCCCTCCTCATCCTTGGTCCTAACCCCCCAGCCTCCCCCCATCAATCATAATTATACACCCCCCTCCTCATCCTTGGTCCTAACCCCCCAACTTCCCCATCAATCATAAATATACACCCCCTGCTCATCCTTGGTCCTAACCCCCAGCCTCCCCCCATCAATCATAATTATACACCCCCCTCCTCATCCTTGGTCCTAATCCCCCAGCCTCCCCCCATTAATCATAAATATACACCCCCCCCCTCATCCTTGGTCCTAACCCCCCAGCCTCAAAGCCATTAATCATAAATATACACCCCCCTCATCCTTGGTCCTAACCCCCCAGCCTCCCCCCATCAATCATAAATATACACCCCCCTCCTCATCCTTGGTCCTAATCCCCCAACCTCCCCCCCATCAATCATAAATATACACCCCCCCTCTTCATCCTTGGTCCTCACTCCCCAGCCCCCCTCATCAATCATAATTATACACCCCCCTCCTCATCCTTGGTCCTAACCCCCCAACCCCCCCCCATCAATCATAAATATACACCCTCCCTCCTCATCCTTGGTCCTAACTCCCCAGCCTCCCCCCATCAATCATAATTATACACCCCCCCCTCATCAGCCTTGGTCCTAACCCCCCAACCCCCCACCCCATCAATCATAAATATACACCCCCTTCCTCATCCTTGGTCCTAACCCCCCAGCCTCCCCCATCAATCATAATTATACACCTCCCTCCTCATCCTTGGTCCTAACCCCCCAACCCCCCCATCAATCATAAATATATACCCACCCCTCCTCATCCTTGGTCCTAACCCCCCAGCCTCCCCCATCAATCATAATTATACACCCCCCTCCTCATCCTTGGTCCTAACCCCCCAACCCCCCCATCAATCATAAGTATACACCCCCCCTCATCCTTGGTCCTAACCCCCCAGCCTCCCATCAATCATAAATATACACCCCCCCCCCCTCCTCATCCTTGGTCCTAACTCCCCAGCCTCCCCCCATCAATCATAATTATACACCCCCCTCATCATCATTGGTCCTAACCCCTCAACCCCCCCCCATCAATCATAAATATACACCCCCCCCCCTCCTCATCCTTGGTCCTATCCCCCCAACCCCCCCCCCATCAATCATAAATATACACCCCCCCTCCTCTTCCTTGGTCCTAACCCCCCAGCCTTCCCCATCAATCATAATTATACACCCCCCTCCTCATACTTGGTCCTAACCCCCCAACCCCCCCATCAATCATAAATATACACCCCCCCTCCTCATCCTTGGTCCTAACCCCCAAGCCTCCCCCATCAATCATAATTATACACCCCCACCTCCTCATCCTTGGTCCTAACCCCCCAACCCCCAATCAATCATAAATATACACTCCCCTCCTCATCCTTGGTCCTAACCCCCCAACCCCCCCATCAATCATAAGTATACACCCCCCCTCATCCTTGGTCCTAACCCCCCAGCCTCCCATCAATCATAAATATACACCCTCCCCTCATCCTTGGTCCTAACCCCCCAGCCTCCCTCCCATCAATCATAAATATACACCCTCCCCTCATCCTTGGTCCTAACCCCCCAGCCTCCCCCCATTAATCATAAATATACACCCCCCTCATCCTTGGTCCCAAACCCCCAGCCTCCCTCATCAATCATAATTATACCCCCCCCTCTTCATCCTTGGTCCTAACCCCCCAGCCTCCCTCATCAATCATAATTATACACCCCCCTCCTCATCCTTGGTCCTAACCCCCCAACCCCCCCCATCAATCAAAAGTATACACCCCCCCTCATCCTTGGTCCTAACCCCCCAGCCTCCCATCAATAATAAATATACACCCTCCCCTCATCCTTGGTCCTAACCCCCCAGCCTCCCTCCCATCAATCATAAATATACACCCTCCCCTCATCCTTGGTCCTAACCCCCCAGCCTCCCCCCATTAATCATAAATATACACCCCCCTCATCCTTGGTCCCAAACCCCCAGCCTCCCTCATCAATCATAATTATACCCCCCCCTCTTCATCCTTGGTCCTAACCCCCAGCCTCCCCCCATCAATCATAATTATACACCCCCACCTCCTCATCCTTGGTCCTAACCCCCCAACCCCCCCACATCAATCATAAATATACACCCCCTCCTCATCCTTGGTCCTAACCCCCCAAGCCCCCATCAATCATAAGTATACACCCCCCCTCATCCTTGGTCCTAACCCCCCAGCCTCCCATCCATCATAAATATACACCCCCCCTCCTCATCCTTGGTCCTATCCCCCCAACCCCCCCATCAATCATAAGTATACACCCCCCCTCATCCTTGGTCCTAACCCCCCAGCCTCCCATCAATCATAAATATACACCCTCCCCTCATCCTTGGTCCTAACCCCCCAGCCTCCCTCCCATCAATCATAA
Organism: Hyla sarda; assembly: GCF_029499605.1. NCBI lineage: Eukaryota > Metazoa > Chordata > Amphibia > Anura > Hylidae > Hyla > Hyla sarda. The sequence goes on along the minus strand of NC_079195.1, from coordinate 156,588,930 downwards.
ATATACACCCTCCCCTCATCCTTGGTCCTAACCCCCCAGCCTCCCCCCCATTAATCATAAATATACACCCCCCTCATCCTTGGTCCCAAACCCCCAGCCTCCCTCATCAATCATAATTATACCCCCCCCTCTTCATCCTTGGTCCTAACCCCCCAGCCTCCCTCATCAATCATAATTATACACCCCCCTCCTCATCCTTGGTCCTAACCCCCCAACCCCCCCCATCAATCATAAATATACACCCCTCCTCCACAGCCTTGGTCCTAACTTCCCAGCCTCACCCCATCAATCATAATTATACACCCCCCTCATCATCCTTGGTCCTAACCCCTCAACCCCCCCCATCAATCATAAATATACAACCCCCTCCTCATCCTTGGTCCTAACCCCCCAGCCTCCCCCATCAATCATAATTATACACCCCCCTCCTCATCCTTGGTCCTAACCCCCCAACCCCCCCATCAATCATAAATATATACCCACCCCTCCTCATCCTTGGTCCTAACCCCCCAGCCTCCCCCCCATTAATCATAAATATACACCCCCCTCATCCTTGGTCCCAAACCCCCAGCCTCCCTCATCAATCATAATTATACCCCCCCCTCCTCATCCTTGGTCCTAACCCCCCAACCCCCCCCCAGCCTCCCCCATCAATCATAATTATACACCCCCCCCCTCCTCATCCTTGGTCCTAACCCCCCAGCCTCCCCCCCATTAATCATAAATATACACCCCCATCATCCTTGGTCCCAAACCCCCAGCCTCCCCCAATCAATCATAAATATACCCCCATCCTGATCCTTGGTCCCAACCCCCCAACCCCCCCCCATCAATCATAAATATACACCCCCCCTCCTCATCCTTGGTCCTAAACCCCCAGCCTCCCCCATCAATCATAATTATACACCCCCTCCTCATCCTTGGTCCTAACCCCCCAACCCCCCCCCATCAATCATAAATATACACCCCCCTCCTCATCCTTGGACCTAACCCCCCAGCCTCCCCCATCCATCATAATTATACACCCCCACCTCCTCATCCTTGGTCCTAACCCCCCAACCCCCCCCATCAATCATAAATATACACCCCCCTCCTCACCCTTGGTCCTAACCCCCCAACCCCCCCATCAATCATAAGTATACACCCCCCATCATCCTTGGTCCTAACCCCCCAGCCACCCATCAATCATAAATATACACCCTCCACTGATCCTTGGTCCTAACCCCCCAGCCTCCCTCCCATCAATCATAAATATACACCCTCCCCTCATCCTTGGTCCTAACCCCCCAGCCTCCCCCCCATTAATCATAAATATACACCCCCCTCATCCTTGGTCCCAAACCCCCAGCCTCCCTCATCAATCATAATTATACACCCCCCTCCTCATCCTTGGTCCTAACTCCCCAACCCCCCCCCAGCCTCCCCCATCAATCATAATTATACACCCCCCCTCCTCATCCTTGGACCTAACCCCCCAACCCCCCCATCAATCATAAATATACACCCCCCCTCCTCATCCTTGGTCCTAGCCCCCCAACCCCCCCATCAATCATAAGTATACTCCCCCCTCATCCTTGGTCCTAACCCCCCAGCCTCCCATCAATCATAAATATACACCCTCCCCTCATCCTTGGTCCTAACCCCCCAGCCTCCCCCCATCAATCATAATTATACACCCCCCCCTCATCATCATTGGTCCTAACCCCTCAACCCCCCCCATCAATCATTAATATACATCCCCCCTCCTCATCCTTGGTCCTAACCCCCCAACCCCCCCATCAATCATAAATATACACCCCCCCTCCTCATCCTTGGTCCTAGCCCCCCAGCCTCCACATCAATCATAATTATACACCCCCTCCTCCTCATCCTTGGTCCTAACCCCCCAGTCTCCCATCAATCATAAATATACACCCTCCCCTCATCCTTGGTCCTAACCCCCCAGCCTCCCCCATCAATCATAATTATACACCCCCCCCTCCTCATCCTTGGTCCTAACCACCCCCCCCCATCAATCATAAATATACACCCCACCCCTCCTCATCCTTGGTCCTAACCCCCCAGCCTCCCCCCATCAATCATAATTATACACCCCCCTCCTCATCCTTGGTCCTAACCCCCCAACTTCCCCATCAATCATAAATATACACCCCCTGCTCATCCTTGGTCCTAACCCCCAGCCTCCCCCCATCAATCATAAATATACACCCCCCCTCTTCATCCTTGGTCCTCACTCCCCAGCCCCCCTCATCAATCATAATTATACACCCCCCTCCTCATCCTTGGTCCTAACCCCCCAACCCCCCACCCCATCAATCATAAATATACACCCCCCTTCTCATCCTTGGTCCTAACCCCCCAACCCCCCCATCAATCATAAATATATACCCACCCCTCCTCATCCTTGGTCCTAACCCCCCAGCCTCCCCCATCAATCATAATTATACACCCCCACCTCCTCATCCTTGGTCCTAACCCCCCAACCCCCCCACATCAATCATAAATATACACCCCCTCCTCATCCTTGGTCCTAACCCCCCAACCCCCCCATCAATCATAAGTATACACCCCCCCTCATCCTTGGTCCTAACCCCCCAGCCTCCCATCCATCATAAATATACACCCCCCCTCCTCATCCTTGGTCCTAACTCCCCAGCCTCCCCCCATCAATCATAATTATACACCCCCCCTCATCATCATTGGTCCTAACCCCTTAACCCCCCCATCAATCATAAATATACACCCCCCCCTCCGCATCCTTGGTCCTAACCACCCAACCCCCCCCCATCTATCATAAATATACACCCCCCCTCCTCATCCTTGGTCCTAACTCCCCAGCCTCCCCCCATCAATCATAATTATACACCCCCCCTCATCATCCTTGGTCCTAACCCCTCAACCCCCCCCCCATCAATCATAAATATACTCCCCCCCTCCTCATCCTTGGTCCTAACCCCCCAACCCCCCCCCTCATCAATCATAAATATACAACCCCCTCCTCATCCTTGGTCCTAACCCCCCAGCCTCCCCCATCAATCATAATTATACACCCCCCTCCTCATCCTTGGTCCTAACCCCCCAACCCCCCCATCAATCATAAATATATACCCACCCCTCCTCATCCTTGGTCCTAACCCCCCAGCCTCCCCCATCAATCTTAATTATACACCCCCACCTCCTCATAGTTACATAGTTAGTATGGTCGAAAAAAGACATATGTCCATCAAGTTCAACCAGGGAATTAAGGGGTAGGGTCCTAACCCCCCAACTACAATTAAGGGGTAGGGTCCTAACCCCCCAACTACCTTGGTCCTAACCCCCCAACTACCCCACATCAATCATAAATATACACCCCCTCCTCATCCTTGGTCCTAACCCCCCAACCCCCCCATCAATCATAAGTATACTCCCCCCTCATCCTTGGTCCTAACCCCCCAGCCTCCCATCAATCATAAATATACACCCTCCCCTCATCCTTGGTCCTAACCCCCCAGCCTCCCCCCATCAATCATAATTATACACCCCCCCCCTCATCATCATTGGTCCTAACCCCTCAACCCCCCCCATCAATCATTAATATACATCCCCCCTCCTCATCCTTGGTCCTAACCCCCCAACCCCCCCCCCCATCAATCATAAATATACACCTCCCCTCCTCATCCTTGGTCCTAACCCCCCAGCCTTCCCCATCAATCATAATTATACACCCCCCTCCTCATCCTTGGTCCTAACCCCCCAACCCCCCCATCAATCATAAATATACACCCCCCCTCCTCATCCTTGGTCCTAACCCCCAAGCCTCCCCATCAATCATAATTATACACCCCACCTCCTCATCCTTGGTCCTAACCCCCCAACCCCCCCCATCAATCATAAATATACACTCCCCTCCTCATCCTTGGTCCTAACCCCCCAGCCTCCCATCAATCATAAATATACACCCTCCCCTCATCCTTGGTCCTAACCCCCCAGCCTCCCTCCCATCAATCATAAATATACACCCTCCCCTCATCCTTGGTCCTAACCCCCCAGCCTCCCCCCATTAATCATAAATATACACCCCCCTCATCCTTGGTCCCAAACCCCCAGCCTCCCTCATCAATCATAATTATACCCCCCCCTCCTCATCCTTGGTCCTAACCCCCCAACCCCCCCCAGCCTCCCCCATCAATCATAATTATACACCCCCCCTCCTCATCCTTGGTCCTAACCCGCCAGCCTCCCCCCCCCATTAATCATAAATATACACCCCCCTCATCCTTGGTCCCAAACCCCCAGCCTCCCCCAATCAATCATAAATATACCCCCCTCCTGATCCTTGGTCCCAACCCCCCAACCCCCCCCATCAATCATAAATATACACCCCCCCTCCTCATTCTTGGTCCTAACCCCCCAGCCTCCCCATCAATCATAATTATACACCCCCCTCCTCATCCTTGGTCCTAACCCCCCAACCCCGCCCATCAATCATAAATATACACCCCCCTCCTCATCCTTGGTCCTAACCCCCCAGCCTCCCCCATCAATCATTATTATATACCCCCACCTCCTCATCCTTGGTCCTAACCCCCCAGTCTCCCATCAATCATAAATATACACCCTTCCCTCATCCTGGGTCCTAACCCCCCAGCCTCCCCCATTAATCATAAATATACACCCCCCTCATCCTTATTCCTAACCCCCCAGCCTCCCATCTATCATAAATATACACCCTCCCCTCATCCTTGGTCCTAACCTCCCAGCCTCCCCCATCAATCATAATTATACACCCCCCTCCTCATCCTTGGTCCTAACCCCCCATCCCCCCATCAATCATAAATATACACCCCCCCTGCTCATCCTTGGTCCTAACCCCCAGCCTCCCCCATCAATCATAATTATACACCCCCCTCCTCATCCTTGGTCCTAATCCCCCAGCCTCCCCCCCATTAATCATAAACATACACCCCCCCTCATCCTTGGTCCTAACCCCCCAGCCTCAAAGCCATTAATCATAAATATACACCCCCCTCATCCTTGGTCCTAACCCCCCAGCCTCCCCCCCATCAATCATAAATATACACCCCCCCTCTTCATCCTTGGTCCTCACTCCCCAGCCCCCCTCATCAATCATAATTATACACCCCCCTCCTCATCCTTGGTCCTAACCACCCAACCCCCCCATCAATCATAAATATACACCCTCCCTCCTCTTCCTTGGTCCTAACTCCTCAGCCTCCCCCCATCAATCATAATTATACATCCCCCCTCATCAGCCTTGGTCCTAATCCCCCAACCCGCCCCCATCAATCATAAATATACACCCCCCTCCTCATCCTTGGTCCTAACCCCCCCAGCCTCCCCCATCAATCATAATTATACACCCCCCTCCTCATCCTTGGTCCTAACCCCCCAACCCCCCCATCAATCATAAGTATACACCCCCCCTCATCCTTGGTCCTAACCCCCCAGCCTCCCCCCATTAATCATAAATATACACCCCCCTCATCCTTGGTCCCAAACCCCCAGCCTCCCCCATCAATCATAAATATACCCCCCCTCCTGATCCTTGGTCCAAACCCCCCAGCCTCCCCCCCATTAATCATAAATATACACCCCCCCCTCCTCATCCTTGGTCCTAATCCCCCAGCCTCCCCCATCTATCATAATTATACACCCCCCTCCTCAACCTTGGTCCTAACCCCCCAACCCCCCCAGCCTCCCCCATCAATCATAATTATACACCCCCCCCTTCTCATCCTTGGTCCTAACCCCCCCATCAATCATAAATATACACCCCCCTCTTCATCCTTGGTCCTAACCCCCCAGCCTCCCCCATCAATCATAAATATACACCCCCCCCTCCTCATCCTTGGTCCTAACCCCCCAGCCTCCCCCATCAATCATAATTATACACCCCCACCTCCTCATCCTTGGTCCTAACCCCCCAACCCCCCCATCAATCATAAATATACAACCCCCTCCTCATCCTTGGTCCTAACCCCCCAACCCCCCCATCAATCATAAATATACACCCCCCCTCCTCATCCTTGGTCCTAACCCCCCAGCCTCCCCCATCAATCATAATTATACACCCCCCCACCTCATCCTTGGTCCTAACCCCCCCACCCTCCCCCCATCAATCATAAATATACACCACCCTCATCCTTGGTCCTAACCCCCCAGCCTCCCCCCATCAATCATAAATATACACCCCCCCTCCTCATCCTTGGTCCTAACCCCCCAGCCTCCCCATCAATCATAATTATACACCCCCCCTCCTCATCCTTGGTCCTAATCCCCAACCCCCCCATCAATCATAAATATACACCCCCCTCCTCATCCTTGGTCCTAACCCCCCAACCCCCCCCCATCAATCATAAATATAGACCCTCCCTCCTCATCCTTGGTCCTAACTCCCCAGCCTCCCCCCATCAATCATAATTATACACCCCCCCTCACCCCCTCATCAGCCTTGGTCCTAACCCCTCAACCCCCCCATCAATCATAAATATACACCCCATATCTCATCCTTGGTCCTAACCCCCCAGCCTCCCCCCATCAATCATAAATATACACCCCCCCCTCTTCATCCTTGGTCCTAACTCCCCAACCCCCCCCGCATCAATCATAAATATACACCCTCCCTCCTCATCCTTGGTCCTAACTCCCCAGCATCCCCCCATCAATCATAATTATACACCCCCCCTCATCAGCCTTGGTCCTAACCCCCCAACCCTCCCATCAATCATAAATATACACCCCCCTCTTCATCCTTGGTCCTAACCCCCCAGCCTCCCCCCATCAATCATAATTATACACGCCCCTCCTCATCCTTGGTCCTAACCCCCCAACCCCCCCATCAATCATAAATATACACCCTCCCCTCATCCTTGGTCCTAACCCCCCAGCCTCCCCCATCAATCATAATTATACTACCCCCCCTCCTCATCCTTGGTCCTAACCCCCCATCAATCATAAGTATACACCCCCCCTCCTCATCCTTGGTCCTAACCCCCCAGTCTCCCCCATCAATCATAATTATACACCCCCCCTCCTCATCCTTGGTCCTAACCCCCAACCCCCCAACCCCCATCAATCATAAATATACACCCCCCCTCCTCATCCTTGGTCCTAACCCCCAACCCCCCCCATAAATCATAAATATACACCCCCCCTCCTCTTCATCCTCGGTCCTAACCCCCCAGCCTCCCTCATCAATCATAATTATACACCCCCATCCTCATCCTTGGTCCTAGCCCCCCAACCGCCCCCCCCATCAATCATAAATATACACCCCCCTTTCTCATCCTTGATCCTAACTCCCCAGCCTCCCCCCATCAATCATAATTATACACCCCCCCTCATCATCCTTGGTCCTAACCCCCCAACCCCCCGCATCAATCATAAATATACACCCCCCCTCCTCATCCACTGTCCTAACCCCCCAGCCTCCCCCCATCAATCATAATTATACACCCCCCTCCTCATCCCTGGTCCTAACCCCCCAACCCCCCCATCAATCATAAGTATACACCCCCCCTCATCCTTGGTCCTAATCCCCCAGCCTCCCATCAATCATAAATATACACCTTCCCCTCATCCTTGGTCCTAACCCCCCAGCCTCCCCCCATTAATCATAAATATACACCCCCCTCATCCTTGGTCCCAAACCCCCAGCCTCCCCCCATCAATCATAAATATACCCCCCCTCCTGATCCTTGGTCCCAACCCCCCAACCCCCCCCCCCCAATCAATCATAATTATACACCCCCCTCCTCATCCTTGGTCCTAACCCCCCAGCCTCCCCCATCAATCATAATTATACACCCCCCCTCCTCATCCTTGATCCTAACCCCCCAACCCCCCCCATCAATCATAAATATACACCCCCCTCCTCATCCTTGGTCCTAACCCCCCAGCCCCCCCATCAATCATAATTAAACACCCCCCTCCTCATCCTTAGTCCTAACCCCCCCCAGCCTTCCCCATCATTCATAATTATACACCCCCCCTTCTCATCCTTGGTCCTAACCCCCCAACCCCCCCCCCATCAATCATAAATATACACCCCCTCCTCATCCTTGGTCCTAACCCCCCAACCCGCCCCCATCAATCATAAATAAACACCCCCCCCCTCCTCATCCTTGGTCCTAACCCCCCAGGCTCCCCCATCAATCATAATTATACACTCCCCACCTCATCCTTGGTCCTAACCCCCCAGCCTCCCCCCATTAATCATAAATATACACACACCCTCCTCATCCTTGGTCCTAACCCCCCAGCCTCCCATCAATCATAAATATACACCCTCCCCTCATCCTTGGTCCTAACCCCCCAGCATCCCCCCATTAATCATAAATATACACCCCCTCTCATCCTTGGTCCTATACCTCCAGCTTCCCATCAATCATAAATATACACCCTCCCCTAATCCTTGGTCCTAACCCCCCAGCCTCCCCCATCAATCATAATTATACACCCCCCTCCTCATCCTTGGTCCTAACCCCCCAACCCCCCCCATCAATCATAAATATACACCCCCTCCTCATCCTTGGTCCTAACCCCCCAGCCTCCCCCCAGCAATCATAATTATACACCCCCCTCCTCATCCTTGGTCCTAACCCCCAACCCCCCCCCCATTATTCATAAATATACACCCCCCCTCATCGTTGATCCTAACCCCCCAGCTTCCCATCAATCATAAATATACACCCTCCCCTCAACCTTTGTCCTAACCCCGCAGCCTCCCCCCATTAATCATAAATATACACCCGCCTCATCCTTGGTCCCAACCCCCCAGCCGCCCCCATCAATCATAAATATACCCCACCCTCCTGATCCTTGGTCCTAACCCCCAAACCCCCCCCATCAATCACAAATATACAACCTCCCCTGCTCATCCTTGGTCTTAACCCCCCAGCCTCCCCCATCAATCATAATTACACCCCCCCCTCCTCATCCTTGGTCCTAACCCCCCAACCCCCCCCATCAATCAAAAATATACACCCCCCTCCTCATCCTTGGTCCTAACCCCCCAACCCCCCCATCAATCATAAATATACACCCCCATCCATGGTCCTAACCCCCCAGCCTCCCCCATCAATCAGAATTATACACCCTCCCTCCTCATCCTTGGTCCTAACTCCCCAGCATCCCCCCATCAATCATAATTATACACCCCCCCTCATCAGCCTTGGTCCTAACCCCCCAACCCCCCCCATCAATCACAAATATACACCCCCCTCTTCATCCTTGGTCCTAACCCCCCAGCCTCCCCCCATCAATCATAATTATACACGCCCCTCCTCATCCTTGGTCCTAACCCCCCAACCCCCCCATCAATCATAAATATACACCCTCCCCTCATCCTTGGTCCTAACCCCCCAGCCTCCCCCATCAATCATAATTATACTACCCCCCCTCCTCATCCTTGGTCCTAACCCCCCCATCAATCATAAGTATACACCCCCCCTCCTCATCCTTGGTCCTAACCCCCCAGTCTCCCCCATCAATCATAATTATACACCCCACCTCCTCATCCTTGGTCCTAACCCCCAACCCCCATCAATCATAAATATACACCCCCCCTCCTCATCCTTGGTCCTAACCCCCAACCCCCCCCCCATAAATCATAAATATACACCCCCCCTCCTCTTCATCCTCGGTCCTAACCCCCCAGCCTCCCTCATCAATCATAATTATACACCCCCATCCTCATCCTTGGTCCTAGCCCCCCAACCGCCCCCCCCATCAATCATAAATATACACCCCCCTTTCTCATCCTTGATCCTAACTCCCCAGCCTCCCCCCATCAATCATAATTATACACCCCCCCCTCATCATCCTTGGTCCTAACCCCCCAACCCCCCGCATCAATCATAAATATACACCCCCCCTCCTCATCCACTGTCCTAACCCCCCAGCCTCCCCCCATCAATCATAATTATACACCCCCCTCCTCATCCCTGGTCCTAACCCCCCAACCCCCCCATCAATCATAAGTATACACCCCCCCTCATCCTTGGTCCTAATCCCCCAGCCTCCCATCAATCATAAATATACACCTTCCCCTCATCCTTGGTCCTAACCCCCCAGCCTCCCCCCATTAATCATAAATATACACCCCCCTCATCCTTGGTCCCAAACCCCCAGCCTCCCCCCATCAATCATAAATATACCCCCCCTCCTGATCCTTGGTCCCAACCCCCCAACCCCCCCCCCAATCAATCATAATTATACACCCCCCTCCTCATCCTTGGTCCTAACCCCCCAGCCTCCCCCATCAATCATAATTATACACCCCCCCTCCTCATCCTTGATCCTAACCCCCCAACCCCCCCCCCATCAATCATAAATATACACCCCCCTCCTCATCCTTGGTCCTTACCCCCCAGCCCCCCCCCATCAATCATAATTAAACACCCCCCTCCTCATCCTTAGTCCTAACCCCCCCAGCCTCCCCCATCATTCATAATTATACACCCCCCCTCCTCATCCTTGGTCCTAACCCCCCAACCCCCCCCCCCATCAATCATAAATATACACCCCCTCCTCATCCTTGGTCCTAACCCCCCAACCCGCCCCCATCAATCATAAATAAACACCCCCCCCTCCTCATCCTTGGTCCTAACCCCCCAGCCTCCCCCATCAATCATAATTATACACTCCCCACCTCATCCTTGGTCCTAACCCCCCAGCCTCCCCCCATTAATCATAAATATACACACACCCTCCTCATCCTTGGTCCTAACCCCCCAGCCTCCCATCAATCATAAATATACACCCTCCCCTCATCCTTGGTCCTAACCCCCCAGCCTCCCCCCATTAATCATAAATATACACCCCCTCTCATCCTTGGTCCTATACCTCCAGCTTCCCATCAATCATAAATATACACCCTCCCCTAATCCTTGGTCCTAACCCCCCAGCCTCCCCCATCAATCATAATTATACACCCCCCTCCTCATCCTTGGTCCTAACCCCCCAACCCCCCCCATCAATCATAAATATACACCCCCCTCCTCATCCTTGGTCCTAACCCCCCAGCCTCCCCCCAGCAATCATAATTATACACCCCCCTCCTCATCCTTGGTCCTAACCCCCAACCCCCCCCCATTATTCATAAATATACACCCCCCTCATCGTTGATCCAAACCCCCCAGCTTCCCATCAATCATAAATATACACCCTCCCCTCAACCTTTGTCCTAACCCCGCAGCCTCCCCCCATTAATCATAAATATATACCCGCCTCATCCTTGGTCCCAACCCCCCAGCCGCCCCCATCAATCATAAATATACCCCACCCTCCTGATCCTTGGTCCTAACCCCCAAACCCCCCCCATCAATCACAAATATACAACCCCCCCTGCTCATCCTTGGTCCTAACCCCCCAGCCTCCCCCATCAATCATAATTACACCCCCCCTCCTCATCCTTGGTCCTAACCCCCCAACCCCCCCCATCAATCAAAAATATACACCCCCCTCCTCATCCTTGGTCCTAACCCCCCAACCCCCCCATCAATCATAAATATACACCCCCATCCATGGTCCTAACCCCCCAGCCTCCCCCATCAATCAGAATTATACACCCCCCTCCTCATCCTTGGTCCTAACCCCCCAACCCCCCCCATCAATCATAAGTATACACCCCCCCCCTCATCCTTGGTCCTAACCCCCCAGCCTCCCATCAATCATAAATATACACCCCCCTCATCCTTGGTCCCAAACCCCAGCCTCCCCCAATCAATCATAAATAAACCCCCCCTCCTGATCCTTGGTCCCAACCCCCCAACCCCCCCCTCATTTATAAATATGCACCCCCCTCCTCATCCTTGGTCCTTACCCCCCAGCCTCCCCCATCAATCATAATTATACACCCCCCTCCTCATCCTTGGTCCTAACCCACAACCCCCCCATCAATCATAAATATACACCCCCCATCTCATTCTTGGTCCTAACCCCCCAGCCTCCCCCCATCAATCATAAATATACACCACCCCCTCTCCTCATCCTTGGTCCTAACTCCCCAGCCTCCCTCATCAATCATAATTATACACCCCCCCTCATCAGCCTTGGTCCTAACCCCCCAACCCCCCCCCATCAATCATAAATATACACCCCCCCTCATCAGCCTTGGTCCTAACCCCTCAACCCCCCCATCAATCATAAATATACACCCCCCTCCTCATCCTTGGTCCTAACCCCCCAACCTCCCCCATCAATCATAATTATACACCCCCCTCCTCATCCTTGGTCCTAACCCCCCAACCCCCCCATCAATCATAAGTATACACCCCCCTCATCCTTGTTCCTAACCCCCCAGCCTCCCATCAATCATAAATATACACCCTCCCCCTCATCCTTGGTCCTAACCCCCCAGCCTCCCCCCCCATTAATCATAAATATACAACCCCCTCATCCTTGGTCCCAAACCCCCAGCCTCCCCCCATCAATCATAAATATACCCCCCCCTCCTGAACCTTGGTCCCAACCCCCCCCATCAATCATAAATATACACCCCCCCCTCCTCATCCTTGGTCCTAACCCCCCAGCCTCCCCCCATCAATCATAATTATACACCCCCACCTCATCCTTGGTCCTAACCCCCCAGCCTCCCCCCCATTAATCATAAATATACACAATCCCTCCTCATCCTTGGTCCTAACCCCCCAACCCCCCATCAATCATAAATATACACCCCCTCCTCCTCATCCTTGGTCCTAACCCCCCAACCCCCCCCATCAATCACAAATATACACCCCCCTCTTCATCCTTGGTCCTAACCCCCCAGCCTCCCCCCATCAATCATAATTATACACGCCCCTCCTCATCCTTGGTCCTAACCCCCCAACCCCCCCATCAATCATAAATATACACCCTCCCCTCATCCTTGGTCCTAACCCCCCAGCCTCCCCCATCAATCATAATTATACTACCCCCCCTCCTCATCCTTGGTCCTAACCCCCCCATCAATCATAAGTATACACCCCCCCCTCCTCATCCTTGGTCCTAACCCCCCAGTCTCCCCCATCAATCATAATTATACACCCCCCCTCCTCATCCTTGGTCCTAACCCCCAACCCCCATCAATCATAAATATACACCCCCCCTCCTCATCCTTGGTCCTAACCCCCAACCCCCCCCATAAATCATAAATATACACCCCCCCTCCTCTTCATCCTCGGTCCTAACCCCCCAGCCTCCCTCATCAATCATAATTATACACCCCATCCTCATCCTTGGTCCTAGCCCCCCAACCGCCCCCCCCATCAATCATAAATATACACCCCCCTTTCTCATCCTTGATCCTAACTCCCCAGCCTCCCCCCATCAATCATAATTATACACCCCCCCCTCATCATCCTTGGTCCTAACCCCCCAACCCCCCGCATCAATCATAAATATACACCCCCCCCTCCTCATCCACTGTCCTAACCCCCCAGCCTCCCCCCATCAATCATAATTATACACCCCCCTCCTCATCCCTGGTCCTAACCCCCCAACCCCCCCATCAATCATAAGTATACACCCCCCCTCATCCTTGGTCCTAATCCCCCAGCCTCCCATCAATCATAAATATACACCTTCCCCTCATCCTTGGTCCTAACCCCCCAGCCTCCCCCCATTAATCATAAATATACACCCCCCTCATCCTTGGTCCCAAACCCCCAGCCTCCCCCCCATCAATCATAAATATACCCCCCCTCCTGATCCTTGGTCCCAACCCCCCAACCCCCCCCCCCCAATCAATCATAATTATACACCCCCCTCCTCATCCTTGGTCCTAACCCCCCAGCCTCCCCCATCAATCATAATTATACACCCCCCCTCCTCATCCTTGATCCTAACCCCCCAACCCCCCCCCCCATCAATCATAAATATACACCCCCCCTCCTCATCCTTGGTCCTTACCCCCCAGCCCCCCCCCATCAATCATAATTAAACACCCCCCTCCTCATCCTTAGTCCTAACCCCCCCAGCCTCCCCCATCATTCATAATTATACACCCCCCCTCCTCATCCTTGGTCCTAACCCCCCAACCCCCCCCCCCCCATCAATCATAAATATACACCCCCTCCTCATCCTTGGTCCTAACCCCCCAACCCGCCCCCATCAATCATAAATAAACACCCCCCCCCCTCCTCATCCTTGGTCCTAACCCCCCAGCCTCCCCCATCAATCATAATTATACACTCCCCACCTCATCCTTGGTCCTAACCCCCCAGCCTCCCCCCTTAATCATAAATATACACACACTCTCCTCATCCTTGGTCCTAACCCCCCAGCCTCCCATCAATCATAAATATACACCCTCCCCTCATCCTTGGTCCTAACCCCCCAGCCCTCCCCCCATTAATCATAAATATACACCCCCTCTCATCCTTGGTCCTATACCTCCAGCTTCCCATCAATCATAAATATACACCCTCCCCTAATCCTTGGTCCTAACCCCCCAGCCTCCCCCATCAATCATAATTATACACCCCCCTCCTCATCCTTGGTCCTAACCCCCCAACCCCCCCCATCAATCATAAATATACACCCCCCCCTCCTCATCCTTGGTCCTAACCCCCCAGCCTCCCCCCAGCAATCATAATTATACACCCCCCTCCTCATCCTTGGTCCTAACCCCCAACCCCCCCCCATTATTCATAAATATACACCCCCCTCATCGTTGATCCTAACCCCCCCAGCTTCCCATCAATCATAAATATACACCCTCCCCTCAACCTTTGTCCTAACCCCGCAGCCTCCCCCCATTAATCATAAATATATACCCGCCTCATCCTTGGTCCCAACCCCCCCAGCCGCCCCCATCAATCATAAATATACCCCACCCTCCTGATCCTTGGTCCTAACCCCCAAACCCCCCCCATCAAACACAAATATACAACCCCCCCCTGCTCATCCTTGGTCCTAACCCCCCAGCCTCCCCCATCAATCATAATTACACCCCCCCTCCTCATCCTTGGTCCTAACCCCCCAACCCCCCCCATCAATCAAAAATATACACCCCCCCTCCTCATCCTTGGTCCTAACCCCCCCAACCCCCCCATCAATCATAAATATACACCCCCATCCATGGTCCTAACCCCCCAGCCTCCCCCATCAATCAGAATTATACACCCCCCTCCTCATCCTTGGTCCTAACCCCCCAACCCCCCCATCAATCATAAGTATACACCCCCCCCCTCATCCTTGGTCCTAACCCCCCCAGCTCCCATCAATCATAAATATACACCCCCCTCATCCTTGGTCCCAAACCCCAGCCTCCCCCAATCAATCATAAATAAACCCCCCTCCTGATCCTTGGTCCCAACCCCCCCCCCTCATTTATAAATATGCACCCCCCTCCTCATCCTTGGTCCTTACCCCCCAGCCTCCCCCATCAATCATAATTATACACCCCCCTCCTCATCCTTGGTCCTAACCCACAACCCCCCCATCAATCATAAATATACACCCCCCATCTCATTCTTGGTCCTAACCCCCCAGCATCCCCCCATCAATCATAAATATACACCACCCCCTCTCCTCATCCTTGGTCCTAACTCCCCAGCCTCCCTCATCAATCATAATTATACACCCCCCCTCATCAGCCTTGGTCCTAACCCCCCAACCCCCCCCCATCAATCATAAATATACACCCCCCCCCTCATCAGCCTTGGTCCTAACCCCTCAACCCCCCCATCAATCATAAATATACACCCCCCTCCTCATCCTTGGTCCTAACCCCCCAACCTCCCCCATCAATCAAAATTATACACCCCCCTCCTCATCCTTGGTCCTAACCCCCCAACCCCCCCCATCAATCATAAGTATACACCCCCCTCATCCTTGTTCCTACCCCCCAGCCTCCCATCAATCATAAATATACACCCCTCCCCTCATCCTTGGTCCTAACCCCCCAGCCTCCCCCCCCCATTAATCATAAATATACAACCCCCTCATCCTTGGTCCCAAACCCCCAGCCTCCCCCCATCAATCATAAATATACCCCCCCTCCTGAACCTTGGTCCCAACCCCCCCCCCATCAATCATAAATATACACCCCCCCTCCTCATCCTTGGTCCTAACCCCCCAGCCTCCCCCCATCAATCATAATTATACACCCCCACCTCATCCTTGGTCCTAACCCCCCAGCCTCCCCCCCATTAATCATAAATATACACAATCCCTCCTCATCCTTGGTCCTAACCCCCCAACCCCCCATCAATCATAATATACACCCCCCTCCTCCTCATCCTTGGTCCTAACCCCCCAGCCTCCCCCATTAATCATAAATATACACCCCCCCCTCATCCTTGGTCCTAACCCCCCATCCTCCCATCAATCATAAATATACACCTTCCCTCATCCTTGGTCCTAACCCCCCAGCCTCCCCCATCAATCATAATTATACACCCCCCTCCTCATCCTTGGTCCTAGCCCCCCACCCCCCATCAATCATAAATATACACCCCCCCTCCTCATCCTTGGTCCTAACCCCCCAGCCTCCCCCATCAATCATAATTATACACCCCCCTCCTCATCCTTGGTCCTAACCCCCCAACCCCCCCCCCCATCAATCATAAATATACAACCCCCCTCTTCATCCTTGGTCCTAACCCCCCAGCCTCCCCCCATCAATCATAAATATACATCCCCCTCCTCATCCTTAGTCCTAACCCCCCATCCTCCCATCAATCATAAATATACACCTTCCCCTCATCCTTGGTCCTATCCCCCCAGCCTCCCCCATCAATCATAATTATACACCTCCCTCCTCATCCTTGGTCCTAACCCCCCACCCCCCATCAATCATAAATATACACCCCCCCTCCTTATCCTTGGTCCTAACCCCCCAGCCTCCCCCATCAATCATAATTATACAACCCCTCCTCATCCTTGGTCCTAACCCCCCAACCCCCCCCCATCAATCATAAATATACAACCCCCCCTCCTCATCCTTGGTCCTAACCCCCCAGCCTCCCCCATCAATCATAAATATACACCCCCCTCCTCATCCTTGGTCCTAACCCCCCAACCTCCCCCATTAATCATAATTATACACCCCCCCTCATCCTTGAGTCCTAACCTCCCAGCCTCCCATCAATCATAAATATACACCCTCCCCTCATCCTTGGTCCTAACCCCCCAGTCTCCCCCCCATTAATCATAAATATACACCACCCCCCCCTCTTCATCCTTGGTCCTAACTCCCCAGCCTCCCTCATCAATCATAATTATACATCCCCTCCTCATCCTTGGTCCTAACCCCCCAACCCCCCCCCCCTCAATTATAAATATACAACCCCCTCCTCATCCTTGGTCCTAACCCCCCAGCCTCCCCCCATCAATCATAATTATACACCCCCTCCTCATCCTTGGTCCTAACCCCCCCAACCCCCCCCCATCAATCATAAGTATACACCCCACCTCATCCTTGGTCCTAACCCCCCAGCCTCCCATCAATCATAAATTTACACCCTCCCCTCATCCTTGGTCCTAACCCCCCAGCCTCCGCCCCATCAATCTTAAATATACCCCCCCTCCTGATCCTTGGTCCCAACCCCCCCATCAATCATAATTATACACCCCCCTTCCTCATCCTTGGTCCTAACCCCCAAACCCCCCCATCAATCATAAGTATACACCCTCCTCATCCTAGGTCCTAACCCCCCAGCCTCCCATCAATCATAAATATACACCCTCCCCTCATCCTTGGTCCTAACCCCCCAGCCTCCCCCCCATTAATCATAAATATACAACCCCCCTCATCCTTGGTCCCAAACCACCAGCCTCCCCCCATCAATCATAAATATACCCCCCTCCTGATCCTTGGTCCCAACCCCCCCATCAATCATAAATATACACCCCCCCTCCTCATCTTTGGTCCTAACCCCCCAACCCCCCATCAATCATAAATATACACCCCCTCCTCCTCATCCTTGGTCCTAACCCCCCAGCCTCCCCCATTAATCATAAATATACACCCTCCCCCTCATCCTTGGTCCTAACCCCCCCAGCCTCCCCCCCCCCCTATTAATCATAAATATACAACCCCCTCATCCTTGGTCCCAAACCCCCAGCCTCCCCCCATCAATCATAAATATACCCCCCCTCCTGATCCTTGGTCCCAACCCCCATCAATCATAAATATACACCCCCCCTCCTCATCCTTGGTCCTAACCCCCCAACCCCCCCCCATCAATCATAAATATACAACCCCCCCCCTCCTCATCCTTGGTTCTAACCCCCCAGCCTCCCCCCCATTAATCATAAATATACACACACCCTCCTCATCCTTGGTCCTAACCCCCCAACCCCCTATCAATAATAAATATACACCCCCTCCTCCTCATCCTTGGTCCTAACCCCCCAGCCTCCCCCATTAATCATAAATATACACCCCCCCCTCATCCTTGGTCCTAACCCCCCATCCTCCCATCTCATCATAAATATACACCTTCCCCTCATCCTTGGTCCTAACCCCCAGCCTCCCCCATCAATCATAATTATACACTCCCCTCCTCATCCTTGGTCCAAACCCCCCACCCCCCATCAATCATAAATATACACCCCCCCCTCCTCATCCTTGGTCCTAACCCCCCAGCCTCCCCCCATCAATCATAATTATACACCCCCCCTCCTCATCCTTGGTCCTAACCCCCAACCCCCCCCATCAATCATAAATATACAACCCCCCTCCTCATCCTTGGTCCTAACCCCCCAGCCTCCCCCCATCAATCATAAATATACACCCCCCTCCTCATCCTTGGTCCTAACCCCCAGCCTCCCCCCATCAATCATAATTATACACCCCCCTCCTCATCCTTGGTCCTAACCCCCCAGCCTCCCCATTAATCATAAATATACACCCCCCCCCTCATCCTTGGTCCTAACCCCCCATCACCCCCCCATCAATTATAATTATACACCCCCCCTCATCCTTAGTCCCTAACCCCCCAGCCTCCCATCAATCATAAATATACACCCTCCCCTCATCCTTGGTCCTAACCCCCCCAGTCTCCCCCCCATTAATCATAAATATATACCCCCCTCTTCATCCTTGGTCCTAACACCCCAGCCTCCCTCATCAATCATAATTATACACCCCCTCCTCATCCTTGGACCTAACCCCCCAACCCCCCCCCCCTCAATCATAAATATACATCCCCCTCCTCATCCTTGGTCCTAACCCCCCAGCCTCCCCCCATCAATCATAATTATACACCCCCTCCTCATCCTTGGTCCTAACCCCCCAACCCCCCCCATCAATCATAAGTATACACCCCCACCTCATCCTTGGTCCTAACCCCCCAGCCTCCCATCAATCATAAATTTACACCCTCCCCTCATCCTTGGTCCTAACCCCCCAGCCCTCCACCCCCATCAATCATAAATATACCCCCCCTCCTGATCCTTGGTCCCAACCCCCCCATCAATCATAATTATACACCCCCCTCCTCATCCTTGGTCCTAACCCCCAAACCCCCCCCCATCAATCACAAATATACACCCCCCTCCTCATCCTTGGTCCTAACCCCCAACCTCCCCCCCATTAATCATAAATATGCACACACCCTCCTCATCCTTGGTCCTAACCCCCCAACCCCCCATCAATCATAAATATACACCCCCTCCTCCTCATCCTTGGTCCTAACCCCCCAGCCTCCCCCATTAATCATAAATATACACCCCCCCCTCATCCTTGGTCCTAACCCCCCATCCTCCCATCAATCATAAATATACACCTTCCCCTCATCCTTGGTCCTAACCCCCCCAGCCTCCCCCATCAATCATAATTATACACCCCCCTCCTCATCCTTGGTCCAAACCCCCCATCAATCATAAATATACACCCCCCCCTCCTCATCCTTGGTCCTAACCCCCCAGCCTCCCCCCATCAATCATAATTATACACCCCCTCCTCATCCTTGGTCCTAACCCCCCAACCCCCCCATCAATCATAAAATATACAACCCCCCTCCTCATCCTTGGTCCTAACCCCCCAGCCTCCCCCCATCAATCATAAATATACGTCCCCCCTCCTCATCCTTGGTCCTAACCCCCAGCCTCCCCCCATCAATCATAATTATACACCCCCCTCCTGATCCTTGGTCTTAACCCCCCAGCCTCCCCCCATTAATCATAAATATACATCCCCCCCCTCATCCTTGGTCCTAACCCCCCATCCCCCCCATCAATTATAATTATACACCCCCCCTCATCCTTAGTCCTAACCCCCCAGCCTCCCATCAATCATAAATATACACCCTCCCCTCATCCTTGGTCCTAACCCCCCAACCCCCCCCCCCCCATCAATCATAAATACACACCCCCCTCCTCATCCTTGGTTCTAACCCCCCAGTCTCCCCCCATCAATCATAATTATACACCCCACTCCTCATCCTTGGTCCTAACCCCCCAACCCCCCCCCATCAATCATAAATATACACCCCCCCCTCCTCATCCTTGGTCCTAACCCCCCAACCCCCCCTCCCCCCATTAATCATAACTATACACCCCCCTCATCCTTGGTCCTTACCCCCAAGCCTCCCATCAATCATAAATATACACCCTCCCCTCATCCTTGGTCCTAACCCCCCAGCCTCCCCCCCATTAATTATAAATATACACCCCCCCTCATCCTTGGTCCCAACCCCCAGCTTCCCCCCATCAATAATAAATATACACCCCCCTCCTGATCCTTGGGTTCCTAACCCCCAACCCCCCCCCCATCAATCATAAATATACAACCCCCCCTGCTCATCCTTGGTCCTAACCCCTTCAGCCTCCCCCATCAATCATAATTATACACCCCCCTCCTCATCCTTGGTCCTAACCCCCCAACCCCCCCCCCACCAATCATAAATATACACCCCCCCCTCCTCATCCCTTGGTCCTAACCCCCCAGCCTCCCATCAATGATAATTATCCACCCCCCTCCTCATCCTTGGTCCTAACCCCCAACCCCCCCATCAATCATAAATATACACCCCCCTCTTCATCCTTGGTCCTAACCCCCCAATCCCCCCATCAATCATAAATATACACCCCCATCCTCATGCTTGGTCCTAACCCCCCAGCCTCCCCCCATCAATCATAATTATACACCCCCCTCCTCATCCTTGGTCCTAACCCCCCAACCCCCCATCAATCATAAGTATACACCCCCCCCCTCATCATTGGTCCTAACCCCCCAGCCTCCCATCAATCATAAATATACACCCTCCCTCATCCTTGGTCCTAACCCCCCAGCCTCCCCCCCATCAATCATAAATATACACCCCCCTCATCCTTGGTCCCAACCCCCCAGCCTCCCCCCATCAATCATAAATATACACCCCCCCCCCCTCATCCTTGGTCCTATACCCCCAGCCTTCCATCAATCATAAATATACACCCTCTCCTCATCCTTGGTCCTAACCCCCCCAGCCTCCCCATCAATCATAATTATACACCCCCCCTCCACATCCTTGGTCCTAACCCCCCAGCCTCCCTCATCAATCATAAATATACACCCCCTCCTCATCCTTGATCCTAACCCCCCCAGCCTCCCCCATCAATCATAATTATACACCCCCCCCTCCTCATCCTTGGTTCTAACCCCCCAACCCCCCCATCAATCATAAATATACACCCCCCTCCTCATCCTTGGTCCTAACCCCCCAGGCTCCCCCCATCAATCATAATTATACACCCCCCTCATCCTTGGTCCTAACCCCCCAGCCTCCCCCCATTAATCATAAATATACACCCTCCTCCTCACCCTTGGTCCTAACCCCCCCCATCAATCATAAATATACACCCCCCCCTCATCCTTGGTCCTAAACCCCCAGCCTCCCCCCCATCAATCATAATTATACACCCCCCTCCTCATCCTTGGTCCTAACCCCCCAACCCCCCCATCAATCATAAATATACACCCCCCTCCTCATCCTTGGTCCTAACCCCCCAACCCCCCCCATTAATCATAACTATACACCCCCCCTCATCCTTGGTCCTTACCCCCCAGCCTCCCATCAATCATAAATATACACCCTCCCCTCATCCTTGGTCCTAACCCCCCAGCCTCCCCCCATTAATCATAAATATACACCCCCCTGTTCCTTGGTCCCAACCCCCCAGCCTCCCCCCCATCAATCATAAATATACACCCCCCCTCCTGATCCTTGGTCCTAACCCCCAACCCCCACATCAATCATAAATATACACCCCCCCTCCTCATCCTTGGTCCTAACACTTCAGCCTCCCCCATCAATCATAATTATACACCGCCCCTCCTCATCCTTGGTCCTTACCCCCCAACCCCCCCCATCAATCATAAATATACACCCCCCCTCCTCATCCTTGGTCCTAACCCCCCAGCCTCCCCCATCAATGATAATTATACACCCCCCTCCTCATCCTTGGTCCTAACCCCCCAATCCCCCCCATCAATCATAAATATACACCCCCCTCCTCATCCTTGGTCCTAACCCCCCAATCCCCCCATCAATCATAAATATACACCCCCATCCTCATCCTTGGTCCTAACCCCCTAGCCTCCCCCCATCAATCATAGTTATACACCCCCCTCCTCATCCTTTGTAACAACCCCTCAACCCCCCCATCAATCATAAGTATACACCCCCCCCTCATCCTTGGTCCTAACCCCCAGCCTCCCATCAATCATAAATATACACCCTCCCCTCATCCTTGGTCCTAACCCCCCCAGCCTCCCCCCCATCAATCATAAATATACACCCCCCTCATCCTTGTTCCCAACCCCCCAGCCTCCCTCCATCAATCATAAATATACCCCCCCTCCTGATCCTTGGTCCCAACCCCCCCAACCCCCCCCCATCAATTATAAATATACACCCCCCCTCCACATCCTTGGTCCTAACCCCCCAGCCTCCCCCATCAATCATAATTATACACCCCCCCTCCTCATCCTTGGTCCTAAACCCCAACCCCCCCCCCATCAATTATAAATATACACCCCCCCTCCACATCCTTGGTCCTAACCCCCAGCCTCCCCCATCAATCATAATTATACACCCCCCCTCCTCATCCTTGGTCCTAACCCCCCCAGCCTCCCCATCAATCATAATTATACACCCCCCCCTCCTCATCCTTGGTCCTAACCCCCCAACCCCCCCCATCAATAATTAATATACACCCCCCCTCCTCATCCTTGGTCCTAACCCCCCCAGCCTCCCCCCATCAATCATAATTATACACCCCCCACCTCATCCTTGGTCCTAACCCCCCAGCCTCCCCCCATTAATCATAATTATACACCCCCCCTCCTCATCCTTGGTCCTAACCCCCCCCATCAATCATAAATATACACCCTCCCCCCCATCCTTGATCCTAACCCCCCAGCCTCCCCCATCAATCATAATTATACACCCCCCTTCTCATCCTTGGTCCTAACCCCCCCAACTCCCCCCCCCATCAATCATAAATATACATCCCCCCTCCTCATCCTTGGTCCTATCCCCCCAGCCTCCCCCCATCAATCATAATTATACACCTCCCTCCTAATCCTTGGTCCTAACCCCCCAACCTCCATCAATCATAAATATACACCCCCCTTATCCTTGGTCCTAACCCCCCAGCCTCCCATCAATCATAAATTTACACCCTCCCCTCATCCTTGGTCCTAACCCCCTACCCATCCCCCATCAATCATAAATATACAACCCCCCCTGCTCATCCTTGGTCCTAACCCCCCAGCCTCCCCCATCAATCATAATTATACACCCCCCCTCCTCATCCTTGGTCCTAACCCCCCAACCCCCCCATCAATCATAAATATACACCCCTCCTTCTCATCCTTGGTCCTAACCAACCAGCCTCCCCCCATCAATCATAAATATACACCCCCCACCTCATCCTTGGTCCTAACCCCCCAGCCTCCCCCCCATTAATCATAAATATACACACACCCTCATCCTTGGTCCTAACCCCCCCACCCCCCCCATCAATCATAAATATACACCCCCCTCATCCATGGTCCTAACCCCCCAGCCTCCCATCAATCACCTCCCATTAATCATAAATATACACCCTCCCCTCATCCTTGGTCCTAATCCCCCCAGCCTCCCCCCATTAATCATAAATATACACCCCCCCTCATCCTTGGTCCTATACCCCCAGCCTTCCATCAATCATAAATATACACCCTCTCCTCATCCTTGGTCCTAACCCCCCAGCCTCCCCCATCAATCATAATTATACACCCCCCTCCTCATCCTTGGTCCTAACCCCCCAACCCCCCCCCATCAATCATAAATATACACCCCCTCCTCATCCTTGGTTCTAACCCCCCAGCCTCCCCCCCATCAATCATAATTATACACCCCCCTCCTCATCCTTGGTTCTAACCCCCCAACCCCCCCCTTCAATCATAAATATACACCCCCCCTCCTCATCCTTGGTCCTAACCCCCCAACCCCCCCTCCCCCCCATTAATCATAACTATACACCCCCCCTCATCCTTGGTCCTTTCCCCCCCAGACTCCCATCAATCATAAATATACACCCTCCCCTCATCCTTGGTCCTAACCCCCCAGCCTCCCCCCCATTAATCATAAATATACACCCCCCTCATCCTTGGTCCCAACCCCCCAGCTTCCCCCCATCAATAATAAATATACACCCCCCCCCTCCTGATCCTTGGTCCTAACCCCCAACCCCCCCCCCCCATCAATCATAAATATACAACCCCCCCTGCTCATCCTTGGTCCTAACCCTTCAGCCTCCCCCATCAATCATAATTATACACCCCCCCTCCTTATCCTTGGTCCTAACCCCCCAACCCCCCCCCATCAATCATAAATATACACCCCCCCTCCTCATCCTTGGTCCTAACCCCCCAGCCTCCCCATCAATCATAATTATACACCCCCCTCCTCATCCTTGGTCCTAACCCCCCAACCCCCCCATCAATCATAAATATACACCCCCATCCTCATCCTTGGTCCTAACCCCCCAACCTCCCCCCATCAATCATAATTATACACCACCTCCTCATCCTTGGTCCTAACCCCCCCAACCCCCCCATCAATCATAAGTATACACCCCCCCCTCATCCTTGGTCCTAACCCCCCAGCCTCCCATCAATCATAAATATACACCCTCCCCTCATCCTTGGTCCTAACCCCCCAGCTTCCCCCCATCAATCATAAATATACACCCCCCTCATCCTTGGTCCCAACCCCCAGCCTCCCCCCATCAATCATAAATATACCCCCCCCTCCTGATCCTTGGTCCTAACCCCCTACCCCCTCCATCAATCATAAATATACAACCCCCCCTGCTCATCCTTGGTCCTAACCCTTCAGCCTCCCCCATCAATCATAATTATACACCCCCCCCCCCTCATCCTTGGTCCTAACCCCCCAACCCCCCCCCATCAATCATAAATATACACCCCCCCTCCTCATCCTTGGTCCTAACCCCCCCCAGCCTCCCCATCAATCATAATTATACACCCCCCTCCTCATCCTTGGTCCTAACCCCCCAACCCCCCCATCAATCATAAATATACACCCCTCTCCTCATCCTTGGTCCTAACCCCCCAATCCCCCCATCAATCATAAATATACACCCCCCATCCTCATTCCTTGGTCCTAACGCCCCAGCCTCCCCCCATCAATCATAATTATACACCCCCTCCTCATCCTTGGTCCTAACCCCCAACCCCCCCATCAATCATAAGTATACACCCCCCCCCTCATCCTTGGTCCTAACCCCCCAGCCTCCCATCAATCATAAATATACACCCTCCCCTCATCCTTGGTCTTAACCCCCAGCCTCCCCCCCCAGCAATCATAAATATACACCCCCTTCATCCTTGGTCCCAACCCCCCAGCCTCCCCTCATCAATCATAAATATACCCCCCCCTCCTGATCCTTGGTCCCAACCCCCCCTCCCCATCAATTATAAATATACACCCCCCCTCCACATCCTTGGTCCTAACCCCCAAGCCTCCCCCATCAATCATAATTACACACCCCCCCCTCCTCATCCTTGGTCCTAACCCCCAACCCCCCCCCCATCAATCATAAATATACACCCCCCCTCCTCATCCTTGGTCCTAACCCCCCCCAGCCTCCCCCATCAATCATAATTATACACCCCCCCCTCCTCATCCTTGGTCCTAACCCCCCCAACCCCCCCCATCAATCATAAATATACACCCCCCCCTCCTCATCCTTGCGTCCTAACCCCCCAGGCTCCCCCCCATCAATCATAATTATACACCCCCCCCCCCCTCATCCTTGGTCCTAACCCCCCAGCCTCCCCCCATTAATCATAAATATACACCCTCCTCCTCACCCTTGGTCCTAACCCCCCCATCAATCATAAATATAACACCCCCCCTCATCCTTGGTCCTAACCCCCCAGCCTCCCCCATCAATCATAATTATACACCCCCCTCCTCATCCTTGGTCCTAACCCCCCAACCCCCCCCCCATCAATCATAAATATACACCCCCCTCCTCATCCTTGGTCCTAACCCCCCAACCCCCCCCATTAATCATAACTATACACCCCCCCTCATCCTTGGTCCTTACCCCCCAGCCTCCTATCAATCATAAATATACACTCTCCCCTCATCCTTGGTCTTAACCCCCCAGCCTCCCCCCCATTAATCATAAATCTACACCCCCCTCTTCCTTGGTCCCAACCCCCCAGCCTCCCCCCATCAATCATAAATATACACCCCCCCTCCTGATCCTTGGTCCTAACCCCCAACCCCCCCATCAATCATAAATATACACCCCCCCTCCTCATCCTTGGTCCTAACCCTTCAGCCTCCCCATCAATCATAATTATACACCCCCCCTCCTCATCCTTGGTCCTAACCCCCCAACCCCCCCCCATCAATCATAAATATACACCCCCCTCCTCATCCTTGGTCCTAACCCCCCAATCCCCCCCATCAATCATAAATATACACCCCCATCCTCATCCTTGGTCCTAACCCCCCAGCCTCCCCCCATCAATCATAATTATACACCCCCTCCTCATCCTTTGTCCTAACCCCCCAACCCCCCCATCAATCATAAGTATACACCCCCCCCCTCATCCTTGGTCCTAACCCCCCAGCCTCCCATCAATCATAAATATACATCCTCCCCTCATCCTTGGTCCATAACCCCCTAGCCTCCCCCCATCAATCATAAATATACACCCCCCTCATCCTTGGTCCCAACCCCCCAGCCTCCCTCCATCAATCATTAATATACCCCCCCTCCTGATCCTTGGTCCCAACCCCCCAACCCCCCCCCCCATCAATTATAAATATACACCCCCCCTCCTCATCCTTGGTCCTAACCCCCCAGCCTCCCCCATCAATCA